>NC_092339.1:186385000-186697500 GCF_046630445.1 Rutidosis leptorrhynchoides
ATATATATATATATATATATATATATATATATATATATATATATATAATATAATATAAAATAAAATAATAATAATAATAATATAATAATATATCAACACAGTAATAAGAATCAAAATTTCAAGAATTACACAGTTAGCAGCAGGTTATTTGGATTATCCTACCGACAGTTTTAATTACGAAGAGTATATCGTACTTCGTTGTTAATCAGTGGCGGATAAAAATCTTCAGAAAAATCTCATATTTTTAAATTAACTAAATTTATTTATTTTGATCATTATGATATAAAATTCAGTCATTAACTATCAAATAAAAATTACATTAATTATTTATTCCCAACCCCAAGTGAAATATAAAAAGTTTTAAAATTTATCAAATAACTTCTAAATGCATTATTAATAAGTTTATAATTTATAAATCTTATTTTTGGATCACCGTTTATTTTAAAATTACATAAGTTCCTTTTTAACTCGTTTACTATTAATCGAATGCAAATTGAGTGTTACCTTTGCTTACTAAATAACTTCAAAATTACAGAATATATATATTATATGTATTTTATTTATATATAGATACGTTTTATATATTATTATTATTTTTACAAAATTAATTATAACAATTACAATATATACCATTTCATATTATTATATACAAATATATATATATTTAAAAAAATGCATATCCATTTACAAGCAATCATATCGTGAGTCGTCGGGAATAGTCAAAGGTTAAATGAATTCATGTAAACAGTTCAAAAATTTTAAGACTCAACATTACAGGCTTTGCTTATCGTGTCAAGATCATATGAAATAAAGTTTAAATTTGGTCAGATATTTCCGGGTCATCACAGTACCTACCCGTTAATGAAATTTTGTCTCGAAATTTGATCGAGGTCGTCATAGCTAACAATAAAAATGTTTTCGTGACGAATATGAGTTGATAAATAGAGTTTTATCATTATTGAGTAACACAGATAAAACAATTCGATTATTCGAAGAGTAGGAATGAAGCTATCACAAAAGAGTGAAATGAATAAATGAAGATTCGTCTTGTCTGGTGACATAGTCACAGTTGATTTTCGAAAATTAAGGAATTTAGAGGAAATCTTCGTAATCTAAAAGATTTGATTCTTCGGCGAATAAGAAAATTAAGATCTCTATAATTAAATACGGTGATCTACCTCGATTATTTTGTCTGATATTTCCCTTATAAATTAAACTCTTCCGTTTCATTATTCTCACCATTCCTATACTTTCTTTCTTATTTCATACATCCAAAAGATTGTGAAAATGCTTAATCCCGTTCTAATCCTTGATATTTTTCTAATTATCACTTCTGTCATCCTTCTTTTCAATCTTCCACCAGAATAATCTGTTTACTTCTACTATTACCTTGGGGTGATACTATTCTTAATTATACTGTGTCTTTATATTGCTATTCGTATTAATATCCACAGTTTGTAACCTCCGTGTTGTTATTGGGCTTTATATTTTCTCTTATGTTTTGGAGCTCTTTGCCTTTTTATTATCTTCTCGACCTCTAATAAAGCGAGTAATGGTCCAGAATTCATAAGTATGGAGTTTCGAATGATTATAACATTCTAAGCACGAAGGAACGTATTCTCACGATTTGACTTGTCAAATTACCAGATTCACTGAGGATAGAACTATCAATAATACATTTTATTGATATGTTCGAAGGTGAAACAGAATGTTCGAGTCGTGTAACATGGCACATGATGATGTTATGATCTGTGAATCATCATGTTTCATTAGAACTTTCAGCATGACTTACTGTAATATAATCATGTTGGCCAAGTGTCATTATATTATAATAACTCATGCTCAAATTCTTAATACTTCTCCAGAATTCATTCGTAATTATATTTAAATTTTACAGAGGTTTCCAATATAAGGTAATACAGAAAGCACGAAGAGGTATATAATTTCAGACAAGAATACTTATGAAAATATCCTCAGAAATATCGAGGATATTTATGATGATATTTTAGAATTTCTATGTTCGAAAGTTGTTGAAGAAAAATTTTTCGCAAGATTTTAACATGACTTCGGAGCAAGATATTCTCTAAATATTTCATCGGATCCAGAATTACCTGGATTCTTTGAATAATGGGTTTGATCCTTATATTTTTCCTTGGTCTCCTTCATGGTTAGCTCAATCCGTTTTTCAGTACAAAATTTTCTATCGAGCGTTCCCAACATTCCATTTATTATCAAACTTTTGGCCATTTAGACCATCTACAACATGTTGCTTTATCAGCATTTTCAAACTTAACGGATCTGGATCATCGGTTATCAAACTGAGGGTTTTCAAGAATATTGAAGGTTTTTAGATGATTAAACGCCGATTGTGATTGTCAAGATACAAAGGATGTTTAAGATGAAATCAAGTGGCAAACTTGAAGAAATGTTTAGTTTCATATGTTATAATCAATATTTTAATTCATTTTAATTATCCAATGTTGGTAGTCCACAGTTAATAGTCCACATTTAGCAATTCAATAATTCATATATAGTTTAATATATAATATTCGAATTAATTAATATGTATCGTGACCCGTGTACATGTCTCAGACTCAATCACAACTCATTATTGTAGAATCAACCTCAACCCTGTATAGCTAACTCAAACATTACTGCATATAGAGTGTCTTTGGTTATTCCAAATAATATATATAAATGCGTCGATATGATATGTCAAAACTTTGTATACATGTCCCGATATTTAAAGTGCGTAAAATAAATAACAGAAATTAAATGACGATAAATAAAATTGCGAGAATTAAAATTACAATAAATAAATTGCGATAAATAAATGTAATAAGGAATTAACAGTTAGCTAGGAACAGTTAGCTAGGATTTTGTTAGCGTGAATTCTTAACAAAATTTCTTATAGTCAATTTGTTTGTTTCTAACAAATTTTATTTTTGTCCAATGTTTTCTTCATTATGCCACTTGTTGGATTTCTGGTAAGTCACAATCCAAATATGAAATTGAATGAAAATGGTTATTCTGTGGTGAACGGATTCGTATATCTGTGGATGTAAGTAGGATAGTAAATGACTGTTGAATCAGATTCGAAGAATGTACAGTGTAACTTATTAATGTGAAATCTAAATATTCCTCGGGTATTACCTACCCGTTAAAATATTTTTAACATTAACAGTTTGTACGAAAGAATTTTTAATTACAATCTTTATGAAAATATATTTACATATATATTTTCTTCAGATGTAATCATGGATTTAATGAGTCAATATGATATTAGACTCATTTGATTTACCGTTAGAACAAGAATATATAATCTCTAAAACATTAGAGATCACATAATCGCCATGAAGAACGAAGACAATTGATGTAGAGCGGTACGTAGAACGATGATTATACTCGAGGTACAGAATGAGATGTTGAGGCATGGATTATTGATGGTACTGGTGCTCTTATTGATGGTACTGTTGGTGCCGGTGATGTTACTGAAACTGGTAAATTTTGCACCATATTCTTCAAATTGATTACTCGAGCGCGAAGTTCATTGACTTATTCTATTATTCCGGGATGATTGTCGGTCGGAACGAGCAGATGAATAAGGTTTAGAATTTGGGATATCATATAATCATTACGAGATATCCTGGAAATGAGGGTGAATATGGTGTTTCAGACTGGTTTGCCGGTATGTGCTTCAGGTTCATCGCCAAGAGGTGAATTTGGTTGGTGAAAGGGATCGCCTTCTTCACGTCTCCATTGATTAAGTCGACTACGAACCTATCAGATGAATTGGGGATGGCTGATTGGTTGATTCACTCTGGTGACGCTGCTTCCAGAGCTTAGGTGAACATCCATGTCGGAATAGCTATCGGGTTCCGAAGAAATTGAACTAGTGACGAGTTCCATTTCGTACGATTGAATAAAGGATTTTTCCGATATGAAATGATTTTTCGGCTATCGAGTGGTATTCTAATTACATAGAATATGTATATATATAGAGCAAAAGATTTCGTAGATTACGGAGGAGTTTACGGAATATGTCAGGCAAAGTTTACAGTAACAGATACGCTAAGATATGAATTATCAGATACGCTAAGATATGAATTTTGTCTATACACTATTTATGCAGTCAATGCAGTAAAACATGTCTAGACTAAGAATGATAAGCAGGTAATTCCCTAAGGATGATAAGCAGGTAATTTTCGACACGAAATGATAAGCAAAACTTTTGACATGCAGACACGGTCGAAGTCCAGACTCACTAATGCATCTTAACAACTATCAGTTAAACACACTAATGCAAGATCTGGTTCGCTAAGACCACTGCTATGATACCATCTGAAACGACCCATCCTAATCCACCTGGACGAAGTCATCAACATCTGGTCCCATTGCGAGTTTCTGACCTAAATATGCCATGAATGACTCCAAGTAATATCTCTAAAATGAGCAAGTGCACAGCGGAAGGTTTCTTTCATACCTGAGAATAAACATGCTTAAAATGTCAATCAAAAGGTTGGTGAGTTCATAGGTTTATCATATACAATCATAAAATTCAGTAATTTTGATAGACCACAAGATTTCAGTTCATAAATATATGTACACTCGCAAGTGTATAAAAGTATTCTATAAGTTGTTGAGCGCTTCGGTAACCATACTTAACAATTAATGTGACATATTCCCTTTATTATGAAATCTCCCTACACTGTACCAAGTGTAGTAAAAACGAAGTACTATGCAACCATTTACGATACTAGAGCGACTAGCCCGGTTGGGGTGGTCAAACCCGATAGATCTATCAATAGGATTCACGCTTACATGTTCTTCCAACATGTAAATATTAGTTACCAAGCTATTAGGGAAGATATGCAAAGTGGTACAACTCAACGTAGAATATATTTGAAGTACTTGTGTCTATTTCGTCAAACATAAAAGCAGCGCATGTATTCTCAGCCTAAAAATATATATTGCAAAAGCAATTAAAAAGGGAGCAAATGAAACTCACCATACAATATTTTGTAGTAAAAATATTCATACGACGATACTGAATAATGTAGGGTTGTCATCGGATTCACGAACCTATATCAAGTATATATATTAACACCAAATAGTAATCGAACAAGTTTATATATATTATTATTATTAATAATATACTTGTTATATTATATGTTATATAGATAAATTTCTATTTAATCTATATATTTTATATAACTAATACTTATCATATTAAATTTTAATATAGTAATTACTCATTTATTTAATATAATATGTAATATTGATATTAATGTAGTTATGTTTTATGTCATAAATATTTTTATATAGAAAATCTTTATTTGATATATTAATAATACTAATAATAATAATGATAAAAATAATACTAGTTATGATAAAAATCATGATAATTCTAATAATAATAATAATGATAATTTTAATAATAAAAATGACAATTTTTAATAAAAATGTTAATCTCAATAATACTACTAATTTTAACAAAAATGATAATTTAAAAATAATGACACTTTTAGTAATATTTATAAAAATAATACTGTTAATAATCATAACTATAAAAATAATGATTTTACTAATAATAATAATATTTATATTAATAACTATATTGATGATGATGATAATAATAATAATAATAATAATAATAATAATAATAATAATAATAATAATAATAATAATAATAAGGAAATAACTACCTTTAAAAAGATAACAGATATGTCCCGGCCCGAACTCGAACCCAAGACCTCTCACTTAACACAAACAAACTGAACCATCCCTCTGCTCCTTACTTTCTGTTATAATTACTATTTTATTTTCTTTTAACTCGTCATCATCATTCTTCATTATATGTTTCATGATCATAACATCATCATCGTTAGTCTATATCATCATTATCATGGAGCATAAACGCGATCATCACCATAAAATCATGATCTTATCTTCATCTAACATCATTAAACCATCCATTCATCATCATCTTTGTACATCTATCATCTTATTATCATTGTAATTATTGTAGTTCCTTTTAAAGCCCAAGAATTAAATAATCCATTTAAAAACAAAGAGTCCACAAGTTAACAAGCCCATCAAATTTTTCGTAGGCTGCTGCTATTAAACCCAAATCAAATAGGAGTCCAAAATTAATAAGTAGCAAGTGGGAGAGGTAGGGTTGCAAGTGTCGGCCAAAAAGAAAAAAAATTAATACGAAGTTAGAACATCACGTCAATTGCCGTTTCTTTTTTTCTCTTTTTTTATCATCAACGGTATAACAAAAGATAGTACATTCAGCAGCAGAAACCACGTCCTAGCAGCAGCAGTAGGCGATTATTTACGCGGATCGTGTGAGTAATTACTCAATTCACGTAATGTTAATCAGTGTTGCTGTATCATTCCTTGGAGGAGGCTTGTAGGTTGTGATGAGTTCACTTAAGAAAACAGAAACCAATCAATAGTAAAGCCTGTATTGTTCGATTAACAGAAACCAAAAAGAGAAGAAGGAGAGAAGAGAGAGGTTAGAGATAGAGGGATTGATAGAGAGTTTTTAGAGTGATGGTTGGTTTTGTTCACGAATTTTCAGAAAGGTTGTAGTGGTGAATACGGTTCATAGAAACAGAAGTATCGCAGCAACCTGGAAGGTAGCAGGTTTGATTGTTAGAGTATGGTGATGGTTCGAAAGTGATAATACGGTTGGTTCGAAAGTTTCAAGGTGGTGAGTGGTGTTTTTAATATGGTGATGGTGTTCTTGTTTGTCGATGGTAGAGATGGAGTTGAAATTGGTGGTTGCGGTGGTAGGGTGGTGTTGGTCTCGGTGCTAGCCGGTTGTATGAAGGAAAGTAATTCTTGGATGATAATATCGGATGGTTAAATGGGTTATATAGAAATATACATATAAGTAACATGGATATAATAATAATAATAGTTAATACTAATAATGTAATGTTAAAAATTCTTAAGTGAATTGATGTGTTCGATCAAGACAGCAAACAGAATTAAAGTTAATAGTGATCAAGTAGTGAATTTGGTTTCAAAGTGATGTGGTGTTATTTCTCAGATTACATGTATCTGTACTATAATATATATATATATATATATATATATATATATATATATATATATATATATATATATATATATATATATATATATATATATATATATATATATATATATATATATATATATAAGAATATAATAATAAATATAATATAAAATAATAATAATAATAATAATAATATAATATATCAACACAATTATAAGAATCAAAATTTCAAGAATTACACAGTTAGCAGCAGGTTATTTGGATTATCCTACTGACAGTTTTAATTACGAAGAGTATATCGTATTCCGTTGTTAATCAGTGGCGGATAAAAGTCTTCAGAAAAATCTCATATTTTTAAATTAACTATATTTATTTATTTTGGTCATTATGATATAAAATTCGGTCATTAACTATTAAATAAAAATTACATTAATTATTTACTCCCAACCCCAAGTGAAATATAAAAAGTTTTAAAATTTATCAATTAACTTCTAAATGCATTATTAATAAGTTTATAATTTATAAATCTTATTTTTAGATCACCGTTTATTTTAAAATCACATAAGTTCCTTTTTAACTCGTTTACTATTAATCGAATGCAAATTGAGTGTTACCTTTGCTTACTAAATAACTTCTAAATTACAGAATATATATATTATATGTATTTTATTTATATATAGATACGTTTTATATATTATTATTATTTTTACAAAATTAATTATAACAATTACAATATATACCATTTCATATTATTATATACAAATATATATATACTTAAACAAATGCATATCCATTTACAAGCAATCGTATCGTGAGTCGTCGTAAATAGTCAAAGGTTAAATGAATTCATGTAAACAGTTCAAAAATTTTAAGACTCAACATTACAGGCTTTGCTTATCATGTCAAGATCATATGAAATAAAGTTTAAATTTGGTCGAAAATTTCCGGGTCATCACATAGTAGGAGTCTCCCATTTGCTAATGGCTTTGATCTTTGCGGGATCGACCTTAATAACTTGGTCGCTTACGACATGACTGAGAAATTGAACTTCCTTCAACCAAAATTCACACTTGGAGAATTTGGCATAGTGTCGTTCTTGCCTCAAGAGTTCGAGCACGAGTCGAAGGTGTTGTTCGTCTTCTTCTTCGCTTTTAGAATAGACCAAAATGTCATCGATGAACACAATAATGAATTTATCGAGATACGGTTTGCACACGCAGTTCATAAGGTCCATGAACACCGCTGGTGCATTAGTGAGACCAAATAGCATTACAAGAAATTCATAACTACCATAACGAGTCTGGAAAGCGGTTTTGGAGACATCTTCCCCCTTAACCCTTAATTGATGATAACCCGAGCAGAGATCGATTTTTGAATATACATGAGATCCTTGTAATTGATCAAAGAGGTCATCGATGCGTGGAAGAGGATATCGGTTCTTAACCGTCAATTTGTTTAGTTCACGATAGTCGATACATATTCGTAGGGATCCATCTTTCTTCTTAACGAATAAAATCGGAGCACCCCATGGTGAATGGCTAGGTTGGATAAAACCACGGTCAAGTAGTTCTTGGATTTGACTTTGCAATTCTTGCATTTCGGATGGAGCAAGTCTATACGGTGCATGTGCTACGGGTGCGGCTCCCGGAATAAGATCGATTTGGAATTCCACCGGCCAATGAGGTGGAAGACCCGGCAATTCGTCGGGAAATACATCGGAAAAGTCACTAACAATTGGCACATCATTGATATGCTTCTCGTCGATCTCGACTTTTTTAACATGGCTAGAATCGCGAAACAACCTTTACGAAGGTATTTTTTAACTTTAAGGCACGAGAAGAGGTTGAGTCCGGTGCAACTCTTATCGCCATAGACAATCAAGGGTTCACCATTCTCGATAGGAATTTGAATCGCTTTAAGATCGCAAAGGATGTGAGATTTCGTTTTGGTTAACCAATTCATACCAATGATTACATCAAAGCACCCTAGTTCTATAGGTATCAAGTCAATTTCAAACTCCTTACCCATTAAGTTTAACGTACACCCCCGATAAAATTTGTCGGCGCTCAATAGTTTACCGTTGGCCACTTCAATGGTATAAGTAGTACCTAGTGGAAGTGGTGGAGTGCTAAAAGAATAAGTCAAAGTCTTGGATACAAAACTCTTATCGGCACCCGAATCGAATAAGCAAGAGACATAGTAATTGTTGAGAAGAAACGTACCCGTGACTAGTTCATTGTCATCTCGGGCTTCCTCGGTGTTAATGTTGAAAGCTCGGCCGCGCGTATTGGGATTATCTTTCTTCTTTGGGCATTCAATTCTATAATGACCTTGTTGGCCACATCCTTAACAAGTGACCACCTTTGGTGCATTGGGCCCCTTTTTAGCGACGGGGGCGACGTTTCTACAATCTTTGGCCATGTGACCAATTTCTTGGGACCGGTGGCAAACTAGCGTGCCACATTCACTAAAATGATGCTTGTGGCATTTGTTGCAAAAAAGTTTGGTTCGAGCATAACTTTTCTTGCCATCGGAGGTTAGAGGCTTTTTGGTGAAGTTGTTGTTGATTGATTGGGGGGCTTCCCATTTTCTTTTGTTGTTACCCGACTTATCCTCGGCTTTAGGTGCCGGTACATCAATTTCGTCCAATGTTTCTATTAATTTGCGGGCCATATTCAAAGCTTCTTGATGATTGGTGGGTTTGGATGACATTACCCTGTGTTTGATGCTCTTTGGAAGACCATCCATGTAAAGTTCAACCCTTAAAGAGTCGGGGTTCACGAGGTTTGGGCAAATCAAGGATAGCTCGGTGAATCGTTGATTATAAGCCTTGAGGTCGTTTTCGACCGCTTTTAGAGTCCTTAGCTCTTGTTCGAGCTTGCGAGTCTCTTCATATAGGAAGTATTCGATGATCATATTTTCCTTTAAGTCAGACCAAGAGAGTGCGTGGGCTTCATCGGTATCCACCGATTGTACATACGTGTTCCACCACGTGAGAGCGATACCGGCGAAAGTGTGGGTGGAATATTTGACCTTGTCTTGGTCCCGACAACCGCTTATGCTAAAGACGGCTTCCGTTTGTTCAAACCATCGGGTGAGCATAACCGGTCCCCCCGGTCCCATCAAAAGTATGAGGTTTGCACACCATGAAAGCTTTGTGGGAGCATCCCTCGTTTGAGTTACCGGCTCCATTGTTGTTGTTGTTGTTATTGTTGTGGTTGTTGTTATTGTTGTTGTTGTTGGATGAGTGACCGGCCATGGCCGCATCCACGGCGGTGGCTATCATTCATTGTAGAGCTTGTTCGGGTGTTTCATGGCGTGGTATACGGCGAGGAGGCATTGTTCCTTCAAAACACAAGAATATCGTTGATTAGTATTCTTAATAATACTAACCGTGATATGGAATGAGGATAAAGAGAAAATTTTCATTGACTCGCCTTAAATTCTCTATGTCATAATGTCGGAACGTTCATATGAGTCACCGTAATATAATCCCGGAAATTATATTACCCTAATTCATATGTGCATTCGGCATTATTTCACTAAGTCAAGGTGGCGTGTCAATCAAATTAAACAACGTGAGATTAAGATGAAATAAGAGTAGATATGAGTAGAAACGTTCGAGTATAAATGCACAAGTAGTCAAGTAATTCCTACTTCAAGTCTATATGCCTGTTGTAGTCTAGACTCACTAATGTACCCTATGACTCGGGGTTGACACCAATGAACTCTAAATCCCTACAACCAATGCTCTGATACCATCTGTAGCGACCCGATAAAATCGTCATTGACGGCGCCGTCTACTTGGGTCCCATTACGTGATCATAAGTTTTTAATATGACGTTTGAACAAAATATGTCGCATTCATTTCAAATGTAAAGATGTTTCAAGTTTACAAAAGTAGTTCAACAACTAGTGACGTTACAATGTTTTACGTACAAATGAAACCTATGCGACACAGTTTAAATGTAAAGTCAAAAGATGCTCCATGTATGCATGTATACTCGACATCCAAGCAAGTATCAAAATAGTGAGCGGAAGCATGTAACACATATCGCACAAGGACCTGAGAAAAACATAGAAAATCTGTCAACGAAAACGTTGGTGAAATCATAGGTTTAGTAACTGAGTACGTAAGTAAGTTGAACCACAAGATTTATAGAGTTCAAGTAATAGTAAGAACATTCTAAAAGTTATTATCACGAGCACCCAATTATCAATGCTTAACTAACGTTACCCCATCACAATAGTGTTAGAACATACACTGTTTCTCGAAAATATATTTCATCCGCATAACGGTAACGAACCGTCCGAATGAGGGGTTGTCAAAACCATATGGCCATACAACATAAGTTCTCGCTTACACCCGGCAAGTGTAACTAATGATAATCGAATTGAGGATTTTGTTCTAACTCGTACGTAGAATGTTTGTTTTCGTACTTGTGTTCACTTTGTTAATCGAAACGTTTATGTTTTTCTCATCCCAAATGTAAGTTTAAAAGAGTAAAAGTGGGACTATGATCTCACCCTGAGTGCACGAGTAATAAAGTACTTCACAAGTAAACGTGTGCAAGGACAATTGCTAGTCTTGACCTAAACAAGTAGGTTGTATCAACAACGGCAAACACGATTGGTCAAAGTTGTTGAATTAGTCCTATGGCTCGTTACGACTCGATTAATTAGCATGTGAATCAAATTTGTCAATTTTCATGCAAGATACAAGTATAAGAGCAAGTTAGAATGATTGCATAAGTAATTGGTTAAGTTTGACCAAAAGTCAACTTTGGTCGGGTCAAAGTCAACGAAAAAGTCAACACGTTCGGGTCGGGTCCAGAACTATTTTTCTGAGGTTTTTAATCATATATAAGCATGTTAGAACAAGTTACATGTGAATCAGAGGTGCATAGCATAGTTAGAATTTAACGGTAAACGACCAACCAAATCAGAACCTGGCAGTTCATCTGGACGGTGTCCAGATTGGCTGGACGGCGTCCAGATGTGAAGGCCTGGATGGCATCCAAGAATCTGGATGGCATCCATGTGATGGCCCCTTCAAAACACTTAACGGCTCTGTCACTTGGTCCCACAGCTTGATCGAACTTAAATGAATTTAACAAACGACATTGCATTCTTTTACTTCAAAAGTTTCCCAAAAAGGAAAGCATACCAAAATATGAAGTTTAAAAGTAACCCACCATATTAATTAACCTAAAGTTGACAAAAAACATTGTCAATAAATCACAAGTTTAAATTATCCAAAAATAGAATGCAAGCTTAAGTTTCATAAATGTTTCATAAAATCTGCCCAAATGCATGGAGACTCTTCTAAACACAGCGGAAGCATCACATAAACTCAAGTACCTGTGAAAACATGCGAGTAAACTGTCAACACAAAGGTTGAGTGAATTATAGGTTTAAATAAATGAATAAACTTTAGACCACAAGATTTAAAAATGTTAGAAAACATTAAACATTATTCCATTATCAATGAGCCACCTAGTAACCACTTAACCCTTTATTTACCCTTGCCAAACTCAATAATAATATACACTGGACAGTGTATCTACAACAAAGTACGAAGTACTAAACATTCTGATTATAAATTGCAAGCGCGAATAGCTCGAAATGGGGTTGTCAAACCCGATAGATCTATCCGTAGGATTCGCGTTCACTGGTAGAAACCAATGATTACAGTTACCAGACTAGGGAATATTTTTGTCCAACTCACAATGAATAATTTAAATTTAATTGTCACTTGTGTCTAAACGTGAAATAAAATGCATGTAATCACATCCCAAAAATATACTTTGAAAAGTATGTAAAAACGGGACTATAACTCACCTTAATAGTAACGAAGTAACCAACACAATTAAGCGAACAACAAATGAGTACAGTGATCAGGAATGATCACAACGCCGACCTATAAATAAAGCAGGTCGATATAAATAACTAACTTAGGTCAAGTCTTAGTATGATAGCTATTGTACATGTTGCAAGTAGTCATATAACAATACTCAATATGCATCGGTTTGATCGGAACAGCTTACGGACACACACTTTCTATTTTTAGAAAGTTTCTATTTTTAGCAGGTTTCCATTTTTAGAAAGTTTCTATTTTTGGAAAGTTTCTATTTTTGGAAAGTTTCTATTTTTGGAAAGCTTCTATTTTTGAAAAGTTTCTATTTTTGGAAAGTTTTCAAATTTAGAAAGTTGCTATTTTAGGAAAGTTTATAAGTTAGGAAAGTTTCCTTAATTAGAAAGTCAACAAAAGTCAACTAAAAGTCAAAGCCGACCGAAAGTCAACTCAAAAGTCAACCTTGGTCAACATTAATTTTAAAAGTGTAAGTTGTAATAATAATGTAAGTTATAATGTTTATTAAATTTAAATATGTCCAATTATGTCATAACATAAGTTTAATTAAATTAAAATGAATTATTAAAGTTAATATAAGTTTAAATGATATAATTAATATAACATAAGTATTTAATTAATTAATTAAATATTAGTCATAATATAAGTATTATTAATTAATAATAAATTTTAAATCATATCATAAGTATTATTAATTAATAATGAATTATTAATCATATCATAAGTTTCTAATTATAATTATTAAATCATAAGTATTTAATAATTATATTATAATTAAATAATAACTAAGCCTTATAATAACTAAATAATTAATTAATCCTTATTATAAGTCTTATAATAATAATCTTATAATATAAGTTTAATACTTATCATAAGTATTTTCCATTAATAATAAAAGTATTATTAATCATAAGTTTAATTAAAATGTTTAATTAAATCATAAGTAATAATTAAATGATATAATAAATATATATCATAAGTCTTAAATTATAATAATTACTTTTTATATCATAAGTAATTAAATGATAATGAAATTCATTATTTATATCATAAGTTTAATTATTAATCATAAGTTTTAAATCAAAAGTTCATCGGGTCGTATCCTGAGCCCCGGGTGTCGGTTTTCAGCCAGCCTTACATATATCTCTGCCTAATCAAACCACCCGACACTTTGGTGCACTCAAGAATACACCAAGAACAGTCCACAAGTCGTGGTGATCAGCCATGACACCACTTGGAACTTCAATTCAATCAAAATCGTGTTTTAGACGTAACGGGTGATTCGTGGCTCGAATTTAGATGACCCGAACATGAAAGTTCATCCCACCATTAATCCTAACAAACTAACACACCCTAAAGTCACCAAATATGGTCACAAAGTCGGACCAAACCTGGTTCATACCAAAATCACATTTCAATCTTAACAAAATACCACTTTGATCATATATAGGGCTCCGGGAATCGAAACGACATGAATCCGGAGTCTAAAATTAATGTATTGATGAGAGGAACTCATATAGATACTTTATTTTAACTTTTATAACAGTCACATATCATAAATACATGAAATATCTGCTGTCCCAATTTTATCAAACCAAAAACATGTGTTTATGAGTAATTCTATGCATACAAACACCATTACAACAACAAGTAATCATCATACTATTAAAATATAATCAAAATACAGAAAAATAAAGAAAAATCAAAAGTTCTAGGGTTAGGGTTTATACCCTAATCAATAATCAACAAGTATAATCGCGTAGAGAACGGAATGAGGAACGCGTTGATGTATAACAATGGATGATCCAAGCTATGATTTGATGAAGGATGATGATGATGATGGTGGTGGTGTGCCATTGCCAAAAGGAAGAAGAAGAGAGGAGGAGAGCAAAAATAAAAGCTAGGTTTTAGGGAAATATTGGTGAAATACAAAATAATCACAAAAAAAGAAATCAAGGGAGTAATACTCCCTCCCTCCCTCCATTCGGCCAAAATTGGGATGGGGTGGGCCCCATGGTGGGCCAGCTTGCTAAATGTGTAATACCTTGTGGCTCGGAAGCCCGAACGAAACCCGAAACACGAAAACACGCTTACGCGATTAAAAATTTGGAGAGATAACAAATACGCGACGAAAAATAAATATAAATACTTTATATAATAATATGATCTTAAAATATTATATTTAAAATAATTAGGATTTAAATATCCCAAAAACTCAACCGTTGGTTTGAAAACCGAAAAGATTCGCCTGATGAAAATCCGCGACACGTAGAAACGTATAATTCAAAATATGAATACAAATATTCACATAACACATAATAATTAATATATTATTATTAAAATAATAATATAGGTCATAGAGATGACATAGCACAATTAACAGTTAACGGTCGTTAAATAATTAACGAAAAAGATAACGGAAAAAGTAGGGTCGTGACAGTACCTTCCCGTTACGGAAATTTCGTCCCGAAATTTAAGCAGGTGCAGGGGTTGACTCAGCATCTGGGAACAAATGCGGGTACTTCTGCTTCATCTGATCTTCACGCTCCCAAGTGAACTCGGGACCTCGTCTGGCGTTCCATCTAACCCGGACAATAGGAATTCGGCTTTGCTTAAGAGTCTTAACTTCTCGATCCATAATTTCAATAGGTTCCTCAATAAAGTGTAGTTACTTATCAACATGAAGTTCTTCCAAATGAATAGTTTTGTCGGCATCGGCCAAACACTTCTTTAAATTTGATACATGAAAAACATCGCGAACAGCACTGAGTTCTTGTGGCAACTTCAAGCGATAAGCCGCCGGTCCAACTCTTTCAATGATCTCAAACGATCCAAAAAAACGAGGACTTAACTTTCCCCTTTTACCAAAACGGATCACACCCTTCCAAGGTGAAACCCTTAACATAACACGATCACCAACTTGAAATTCCACATCTTTCCTTCCCCTATCGGCATAACTCTTTTGCCGACTTCTAGCGGTTCTCAACCTTTCCTTAACCTGTACAATCTTTTCGGTAGTCTCATGAATAATTTCTAGACCTGTGAGTTGAGCATCCCCAACCTCATTCCAACAGACAGGAGACCTACACTTCCTACCGTACAGAGCTTCAAACGGTGAGGCTTGAATACTTGCGTGATAACTGTTGTTATAAGAAAACTCAGCTAGCGGCAAATATTTATCCCACCCATTACCAAAATCGATAACACACGCTCGTAACATATCTTCTAACGTCTGAATGGTCCTTTCACTCTGAACATCTGTTTGAGGATGATAAGCGGTGCTCATATCTAACCTAGTTCCCAAGGCTTCCTGTAAGGATCGCCAAAACCTCGATACAAATCGACTGTCTCGGTCTGAAATAATGGATACAGGAACACCATGTCTAGAAACAATCTCCTTCAAGTACAAACGAGTAAGCTTCTCCATTGAATCCGTTTCCCTAATCGGCAAAAAGTGAGCCGACTTAGTGAGTCGATCTACAATAACCCAAATGGTGTCATAGCCACCAGTAACTCTCGGTAACTTAGTAATAAAATCCATCGTAATTCCTTCCCACTTCCACTCGGGAATCTCAGGTTGAACCAAAAGTCCAGACGGTTTTTGATGTTCAGCTTTAACCTTAGCATAGGTCAAACACTTAGCCACATACGTAGCCACATCATCTTTTAAATTAGGACACCAATAAAACTCCTTAAGATCATGATACATCTTTCCTGAACCAGGATGAATAGAGTACCTAGACTTATGAGCCTCATCTAAAACAAGTTGTCGCAGTTCACCAAACTTCGAAACCCAAAGACGTCATGTAAAGTATCTAGTACCATCTGCTCGTACCTCAAACTTCTTAGCCATACCTCTTATGTTCTCTTTCACAAAATTCTCTTCCTTTAAGGCTTCTTGTTGTGCCTCAAGATTCTGCCTTGCGAGGTTTGTTCTAATTGTCATATTCAAGGCCCTAAACCTGCGAGGTTCAGCCCTTTCTTTACGACTCAACGCATCCGCCACAACATTGGCCTTACCCGGATGATATAAAAGTTCACAATCGTAATCATTTAACGTCTCAATCCATCTTCGTTGTCTCATGTTCAACTGTTTCTTATCGAGGATATGTTGAAGACTTTTGTGATATGTGTACACAGTACTCTTGACCCCATACAAATAATGTCTCCAAATCTTAAGCGCAAAAACAACGACCCCCAACTCTAAATCATGAGTTGTATAGTTCTGCTCGTGAATCTTTAATTGACGTGATGCGTATGCAATAACTTTATTTCGTTGCATCAAAACACAACCAAAGCCTTGACGCGAAGCATCACAATAAACAACAAAATCATCATTACCCTCAGGCAGTGACAATATCGGAGCGGTAGTCAACTTCTTCTTTAAAATCTGAAAAGCAGCCTCTTGTTCATCCTTCCACTCATACTTTTTCCCCTTGTGCGTTAAAGCAGTCAGAGGTTTCGCTATATGAGAGAAATCTTGAATGAACCTTCTATAGTAACCTGCTAATCCTAGGAACTGACAAATCTGAGTAGGAGTTTTCGGAGTTTCCCACTTTTCAATCGCCTCAATCTTAGCAGGATCAACTTGTATCCCTTGTTTACTAACAATATGTCTAAGGAATTGAACTTCTCGTAACCAGAATGCACATTTAGAGAACTTAGCGTACAACTCTTCTTTTCTTAACAGATCAAGCACTAACTTCAAATGTTCCTCGTGCTCTTCATCACTCTTCGAATAAATAAGGATGTCGTCGATGAACACAATAACGAACTTGTCCAGATAGGGTCTACACACACGGTTCATGAGGTCCATGAACACAGCAGGTGCATTTGTCAATCCGAACGGCATAACAAGAAACTCAAAGTGACCGTAACGGGCGCGAAAAGCAGTTTTCGAAACATCAGCTTCTTTAACACGCAACTGATGATAGCCGGACCGAAGATCGATTTTTGAATAAACAGATGAACCCTCAAGCTGATTGAACAGATCATCAATTCTCAGAAGGGGATAACGGTTTTTAATAGTAAGCGTGTTCAACTCAAGATAATCAATGCACAAACGGAAAGAACCAACCTTCTTCTTAACAAACAGAACAGGAGCTCCCCAAGGGGATGAACTAGGACGAATAAAACCTTTGTCCAACAACTCACAGAGTTGACTTGACAATTCTTGAAGTTCGGAAGGCGCAAGAAGATAAGGAGCACGTGCTACAGGAGCAGCACCGGAAACAAGATCAATTAGAAATTCTACTGCACGTTGCAGTGGAAGGCCAGGTAAATCTTCGAGAAATACCTCGGGAAAATCTCTAACAATATGAACATCACCAACGCTCTTCATTTCTTTATCGGAATCAACAACATGGGCTAGAATAGCATGACAGCCTTTGCGAAGATGTTTAAGAACTTTCAAACAGCTAATAAGATTTAATTGTCGGCATTTCTTATCTCCAAAAACCATCAGCGGCTCTCCAACTACATTAGTAATACGAATAGCTTTATCATAACACACAATCTCAGCACGATTCGCAGATAACCAATCCATCTCAATAACAATGTCAAAACTACCAAGTTCAATCGGTACCAAATCTATCTCAAAATCCCTACCAGCCAAACTAATGTTACATTTACGATGCACAGTCTTAGCAGTGAGTACCTTACCATTAGCTATTTCAACAACATAAGTATTGTGTAAAGGAGTTAACGATGTTTTGATTTTTGGACTTAATTTACTCGAAACAAAACTCAAATCAGCCCCTGAATCAAATAGTACATAAACTGATAAATCGTTGACCGAGAACGTACCAGCAACAAGTTTAGGATCTTCCTCAGCATCCCTGGTGTTAATGTTGAATGCTCTACCTCGTGCAGTCTCTGCAGTCTTCTTGTTGGGACAGGCATTACGGAAATGTCCCGGCTTCCCATACTCGTAACAAACTCTCGGATTACCAGCATTATTGATAATGCTAAAAACGAACATATATTTCATAGCATTATTCCTCAAGAAAGACAAGCTTTTAGTTGCAATTGTTCTATTTACAAGTGATATTCGTTTGTATAATAAAAGGTGAAGACAAAAGACAGATTCGACGAATTGAAGACGCAAATGACCAAAAAGCTCAAAAGTACAAAAGACAATAAAAAAGGTTCCAATTATTGATAAGAAACTTCTCGAAATCACAAGAGTACAAGATTCAAAACGCAAAGTACAAGATATTAAATTGTACGCGAGGACGTTCGAAAATCCGGAACCGGGACCAGAGTCAACTCTTAACGCTCGACGCAACGGACTAAAAATTACAAGTTAACTATGTATATAAATATAATATAATATATAATTAATTATATTAATTATATATATATATATTATATATATATTAAAAACCGTCGGCAGAGAAAACTCCAAGGACTGAGCTGTAAAATTAATCTCCGCGACTCGCGGAGTTTGAAGGGGATTTTGCCGCGAGTCGCGGAGCCCCAAATTTCAACTCTGGCTATAAAGCAAACCGAATTCTGATCAAAATTTCATATTCTATTTTCTCTCTTCTCTATCTATACGATATAAATATATATATATATAATTTATATTTTAATTTTAATTTTAATTATAATTCTAATAATAAGGGTATGTTAGCGAATGTTGTAAGGGTGTAAGTCGAAATTCTGTCCGTGTAACGCTACGCTATTTTTAATCATTGTAAGTTATGTTCAACCTTTTTATATTAATGTCTCGTAGCTAAGTTATTATTATGCTTATTTAAAACGAAGTAATCATGATGTTGGGCTAATTACTAAAATTGGGTAATTGGGCTTTGTACCATAATTGGGGTTTGGACAAAAGAACGACACTTGTGGAAATTAGACTATGGGCTATTAATGGGCTTTATATTTGTTTAATTAAATAAAAGTTTGTTAATGTTAATATAAAGATTTAGAATTGGGCGTCCCTATAAATTACCATATACACTCGATCGGACACGATGAGCGGGGTATTTATATGTACGAATAATCGTTCATTTAACCGGACACGGGAATGGATTAATAGCCACTAGAATAATTAAAACAGGGGTGAAATTACATTCAAGGGTAATTGGTGTAATTGTTAACAAAGTAGTAAAACCTTGGTTTACACGCAGTCGATAACCTGGTGTATTCATTAAACAAAGTATTAAAACCTTGTTACAATTCGAATCCCCAATTAGTTGGAATATTTATCTTTGGGTATAATAATAATTTGACAAGGACACTTGCAATTTATATTTATGACTGATGGACTGTTATGGACAAAAACCAGACGGACATATTAAATAATCCAGGACAAAGGACAATTAACCCATGGGCATAAAACTAAAATCAACACGTCAAACATCATGATTACGGAAGTTTAAATAAGCATAATTCTTTTATTTCATATTTAATTTCCTTTATTTTATATTTAATTGCACTTCTAATTATCGCACTTTTATTTATTGTTATTTAATCGCACTTTTAATTATCGCACTTTTTAATTATCGCAATTTTATTTTATCGCATTTTTATTATTCGCAATTTCATTATCGTTATTTACTTTACGCTTTAATTTAAGTCTTGTATTTATTTTATATTTTACATTAGGTTTTAACTGCGACTAAAGTCTTAAAATCGACAAACCGGTCATTAAACGGTAAAAACCCCCCTTTTTTAATAATAATATTACTTATATATATATTTGTATTTTTAACAAAAGTAAACTAATATAGCGTTGAGCTTTGTTTAAAGATTTCCCTGTGGAACGAACCGGACTTACTAAAAACTACACTACTGTACGATTAGGTACACTGCCTATAAGTGTTGTAGCAAGGTTTAAGTATATCCATTCTATAAATAAATAAATATCTTGTGTAAAATTGTATCGTATTTAATAGTATTTTCTTAGTAAAATATAAACTATTTTATATACACCTCGCAGAACAGCAAGTATTTTTGGCGCCGCTGCCGGGGACTATCTTAAAAGCCGGAAGCACAACGCTAATATAAAAAAAAAAGATTTTTAGTTACTTTTATTAAAAGTCGTTTTTGTAAAAATACGTTTTAAAAATTCGAAAATATAAAAAGAAAAACAAAAATATATGTATTTTTAAGATTTTGTTAAATATTTAAGTTTTATAAGTTTCTTTATTTTTATTTTAGTTTATAAAAATATAAGTTTAATTTTAATATCTTTTATTTATATAAAAATTAAAAACAGAAAATAAAATAAATAAATAAATAAAGAAAAACGCGTTGAAGATAAAACCTGTCAGCTGAAATTCTGAACCCCGCGACTCGCGGGGTTTTCTTCATTAATCACCGCAACTCGCGGAGAGTATCTGACAGGCGACAGGAAGCCCTAATCGAGCATTAATTACGGGTTATTATTAATTATAATTATTATTTAAACCTAATTATTATTATTATTATTATTAGTTTAATTTTTACTTTTACTTTTTATTTATATATTTTAGTTAAATTAGTTTAATTAATTTGTAAAATTAGTAGTTTTATTAAATAAATAATATAAAAATAATATTTTTATAAAAATTGTAATTTTTACAACTTTTTGTATATTTTTATATTTTGTACCTTTTTAATCGTTGTAGCGTAATATTTGTATTTCTTAGCTCATATTTAATTTTAAACTTAGTTTTTGCCATAGTCATTTTTACTCCTATATTTTTAGGCTTTGCCGTAGAATTCCTTAAGTGCTTTTTCTTTAGACTAAGATTTAGGTGCTTTAAAATTTTGCGACGCCTTTTTAAGTTTTAGTTTCTTTTTAAGTTATTTCCATTTGGGATTTAGTTTTTCCTGTAAGCTTTAATATTTTTAGACCTTTTACTATGTACCAATTATCATTCCAATTAGTAATATCAATTTGCGATTATAATTTTAAGTTAGTTGTAGTAATAAGGTTAAATTAGTTAAGTATTTTTAAGTTTTTATAAGTTTCTTTTATTTTTCCGTCACCTTTTATTTTTCAACCATTTTTTTTCTTTTTCGACCTTTTGCGACGAACTCTTTTTCTCTCTTATTTCTCGCTATTCTAGTTTTTAGGACTTAGATTTTTATTCTACTTCTTATCTAAATTTCTTAAAATTACGAAAATTTATTTTAAGTGGTTAAATTAATAGACATCAAAATTTTCTGGTTCGTAGTAATAGTTGGATTTGTACGTGGACCGGGTTATTGGAGCCAAACAGTCCTCAATTATATTGAGACCAAACGAATCCTGCCCCTCTGCTGCATCTTTTGGCTATTCAAAACGTGGGCAAAATCAGAAAAGTCTATTAATTGGATAACTTATTATAATTTTTCTTTCCTTTTAAAAACTAATAGGATATTCAGTGAATGCACCGAGCAAGACGTTCACCACCTTTTGTACGTTCACCACCTGTAACTCGATCAAGACATCGTTTAACAAATATAACCGTCGTTGATTTTTCTTTAGAATCATCATCCAGTCAACCAAGTACTTCAGTTCAAATTTCCGATAATCCATTTTTTGAACCCAACATCACAATTGAGAATCCAGAGAATATTCAGGAACGGTTCATAGATCCTGAACCACTAAACTTTCCTCCGGAGCCACCAATCATTCAAACAGAGATTGTTGAGGAACGAACTATTAAATCAGAATCATCTAGTGATACCGATTCAACAAATTCAATTATGGAGAATCTGGAACCTTTAAGTATGGAAGACCGAATGAGAGCTAAACGCACTGGCCAAGGTCACGCAATTACTCATCCAGACATTAATGCGCCAGATTATGAAATCAAAGGACAAATTCTACACATGGTGACTAATCAATGCCAATTTAGTGGTGCGCCGAAGGAAGATCCAAATGAACATCTACGTACCTTTAATAGGATCTGCACACTATTTAAAATCCGAGAAGTGGAGGATGAACAGATATATCTCATGTTATTTCCCTGGACTTTAAAGGGAGAAGCCAAAGATTGGTTGGAATCGTTACCTGAAGGGGCAATCGATACATGGGATGTTTTAGTTGACAAATTTCTTAAACAATTCTTTCCTGCATCTAAAGCCGTAAGACTTCAAGCAGAAATTGTTACGTTCACACAGAAACCAAATGAAACACTATATGAGGCGTGGACAAGATATGGAAAGTTATTAAGAGGATGTTCGCAACATGGTTTAGACACCTGTCAAATAGTACAAATATTCTACCAAGGATGCGACATCACTACAAGGAAAGATATAGATATAGCAGCTGGTGGTTCTATTATGAAGAAAACCGAAACTGATGCTTACAAAATTATTGATAACACTGCTTCCCACTCACATGAGTGGCACCAAGAAAAAGATATCATTAGATCATCTAAAGCAGCTAGAGCCGATTCTAGCCATGACTTAGATTCCATTTCCGCAAAGATAGATGCTGTGGAACGACGAATGGAAAAGATGACTAAAGATATTCACTCAATACGAATTAGTTGTGAGCAGTGTGGAGGACCACATTTGACAAAAGATTGTCTCAGTATTGAATTAACAATGGAACAAAGAGAGAATATTTCATACATAAACCAAAGGCCTGGAAATAATTATCAGAATAATTATC
Source organism: Rutidosis leptorrhynchoides (assembly GCF_046630445.1). Taxonomy (NCBI): domain Eukaryota; kingdom Viridiplantae; phylum Streptophyta; class Magnoliopsida; order Asterales; family Asteraceae; genus Rutidosis; species Rutidosis leptorrhynchoides. Next base: position 186,408,518 of record NC_092339.1, read on the forward strand.
AACCGCCAAGACCGATTTACAATCAAAACCAGAATTATAACCGAAATATTCCATACAACAACCAACAAGGTCCTAGCAATCAACAAGTATCCAATAATACTTACAACCAGCAAAGACCGAATTTTCAAAACAAACCACCACAACAAACCGATGATAAAAAGCCGAATTTAGAAGATATGATGACAAAGCTAGTTGAAACTCAAACGCAGTTTTTCACATCTCAGAAACAAACCAATGAACAAAATGCTCAAGCATTTAGAAATCAACAAGCTTCTATTCAAAATCTGGAACAAGAAGTAAGTAACCTAGCAAGGTTAATAGGTGAAAGAAAACCGGGAAGTCTACCGAGCGATACAAATGCTAACCCCCGGAATGAAACAGCTAAAGCCATTACCACAAGAAGTGGTACAACACTTAAACCACCTGAAATACCTGTAACTTCTGATGAAACTATTCCTACTCCACAAGAACCACAACCTGATCAAGATAAGGAAAAAGAACCGGTAGTTGAAAAGGTTAATGAAGATAACACAGTTAAGGATAAACCTTATGTTAAACCATACCAACCACCACTTCCTTACCCGAGTAAAATGAAGAAAGAAAAACTTGAAGCCGAGCAATCCAAATTCTTGGATATGTTTAAACAGATAAATGTAAATCTTCCTTTCATTGATGTAATTTCAGGAATGCCTAGATATGCTAAATTCTTGAAAGATCTAATCTCAAATAGAAAGAAAATGGAAGAACTCTCGGCTGTTACTATGAATGCTAATTGTTCAGCAGTGCTGTTGAATAAGATACCAGAAAAACTATCTGATCCAGGAAGTTTCACAATTCCATGTTTTCTGGGTAGTCTTAGTTCAATAGAAGCATTGGCAGACTTAGGTGCTAGTATAAATCTAATGCTGTATTCACTATACACTAAACTAGACCTTGGAGAATTGAAACCAACCAGAATAAGCATACAACTAGCCGATAGATCAATAAAATATCCTAGAGGGATAATGGAGAACATGCTAGTTAAAGTTGGTACTTTAGTATTTCCAGTAGATTTTGTTGTTTTGGACATGGAAGAAGATTCTCAAGTTCCTCTCATATTAGGAAGACCATTCTTAAACACGGCTAAAGCAATGATAGACGTGTTCGGTAAGAAACTGACCCTAAGTATAGAGGATGAGAGTGTTACCTTTTCAGTTGATAGAGCAATGCAAAAACCACAATTTGCAGATGATACATGTTATTATATTCAAACTATAGATGCACATGCAGAATTATTAGAAGAATTTCCAGAATTACAAGGGACAGGAGAATGTTCTTTAGGAGAAGGTAATGAACCAATTGATGAAGCTGAAATGTTAGCTACACTTATAGCTAATGGATATGAACCAACAACAGAAGAAATTCAAATGCTAAAAGAAGAAGACAGATATCGATATAAATCATCGATAGAAGAACCTCCGAAATTAGAGTTAAAGCCACTTCCAAACCATTTGGAATACGCTTATTTACATGGTGAATCTGAATTACCTGTAATAATATCGTCTTCTCTTACTGAAAATGAGAAATCACAACTCATTTCTGTGTTGAAAGCTCATAAACCAGCCATTGCATGGAAGATTCATGATATTAAAGGAATAAGTCCTTCGTATTGCACACATAAAATCCTTATGGAAGAAGGTCATAAAATGTATGTGCAACGCCAACGAAGACTAAATCCTAATATGCAAGATGTAGTTAAGAAAGAGATTATTAAACTGCTAGATGCAGGTTTGATATATCCAATTTCTGATAGTCCATGGGTAAGCCCAGTTCAATGCGTACCTAAGAAGGGTGGCATGACTGTCATTACAAATGAGAAAAATGAGCTTATTCCTACTAGGACTGTAACAGGATGGCGTGTATGTATTGATTATAGAAAATTAAATGACGCCACCAGAAAAGATCACTTTCCCTTACCTTTCATAGATCAAATGTTGGAAAGATTAGCCGGAAATAGTTACTATTGTTTTCTAGATGGATTTTCCGGATATTTTCAAATTCCAATAGCACCCGAGGACCAAGAGAAAACCACATTCACGTGCCCTTATGGTACTTTTGCTTACAAACGCATGCCATTTGGACTTTGCAACGCCCCTGCAACCTTTCAAAGGTGTATGATGGCGATTTTTCATGACATGATAGAAGAATGCATGGAAGTATTCATGGATGACTTTTCAGTCTTCGGTGATACATTTAAATCATGTCTAGTTAATCTGGAACGAATGCTAATTAGATGCGAAAAATCAAATCTAGTACTTAATTGGGAGAAATGCCATTTCATGGTTAAAGAAGGCATCGTTCTTGGACATAAAATTTCAAAAGAAGGAATTGAAGTGGATAGAGCTAAAGTAGATGTAATTGCTAAACTTCCACATCCCACCAATGTTAGAGGAGTTAGGAGTTTTCTAGGGCATGCCGGTTTTTACCGACGTTTCATAAAAGATTTTTCTAAAATTGCCACTCCTATGAATAAACTCCTAGAAAAGGATGCGCCATTCATCTTTTCAGATGAATGTATCAAATCTTTTAATATTCTTAAAGAAAAACTCACTAATGCACCAATCATGATAACACCAAATTGGAATCTATCATTTGAACTAATGTGCGATGCAAGTGATTTTGCAATGGGAGCCGTTTTAGGACAAAGGATTGAAAAACGATTTCAACCTATATATTATGCTAGTAAGACGTTACAAGGAGCACAAACGAACTATACAACTACTGAAAAAGAACTCCTTGCTATTGTCTTTGCTTTTGACAAATTTCGGTCATATCTCGTTCTAGCAAAAACGGTGGTCTATACCGACCATTCTGCTCTTAGATACCTATTTTCAAAACAAGATGCTAAACCAAGATTAATCCGTTGGATCTTACTCTTACAAGAGTTTGATATTGAAATCCGAGATAAAAGAGGAGCAGAAAATCTCGCCGCTGATCATCTTTCTCTTCTTGAAAATCCCGAATTAGAAGTTCTAAATGAATCGGCCATACAAGACAACTTTCCTGATGAATATCTATTGAAGATAGATTATAAAGAAATCCCATGGTTTGCAGACTATGCAAACTACTTAGTTTGTGGATTCCTTGAAAAAGGATTATCGTACCAAAGACGAAAGAAATTCTTCAGTGATATAAAACACTATTTTTGGGAAGATCCACATCTGTTTAAAAGTTGTCCCGATGGAATAATACGCCGATGTGTATTTGGAGATGAAGCTAGTAAAATTTTAAACCATTATCACACAGGACCAACAGGAGGGCATTATGGGCCTCAACTAACAGCAAGAAAAGTTTATGAAGCTGGATTCTATTGGCCTACAATTTACAAAGACGCACACCTTCTTTGCAAATCCTGTGATGCATGTCAAAGGGCCGAAAAAATAAGTCAACGTGATGAAATGCCACAAAATGTCATCCAAGTATGTGAAGTATTTGACATTTGGGGTATTGACTTTATGGGTCCATTTCCAAAATCTAATAATAATCTATATATACTCGTAGCCATTGATTATGTATCTAAATGGGCGGAAGCACAAGCTCTCCCAACTAACAATGCACGAGTTGTAGTCAACTTTTTAAAACGTCTTTTTGCAAGGTTTGGAACACCGAAAGCTTTAATAAGTGATCGGGGTACTCATTTCTGTAATAATCAACTTGAGAAAGTTCTTAAAAGATATGGAGTAACTCATAAAATCTCCACCGCATATCATCCACAAACAAGTGGACAAGTTGAAAATACCAACCAAGCTTTAAAACGTATTCTAGAGAAAACCGTAGGATCAAATCCGAAGGAATGGTCCATTAAATTGGAGGATGCACTCTGGGCTTTTAGAACAGCCTACAAAACTCCAATTGGAACCACACCTTTTAGACTTGTTTATGGAAAAGCATGTCATCTTCCAGTAGAAATTGAACACAAAGCATTTTGGGCTTTGAAGACATGTAATCTTGATTTACATGAAGCCGGACATCTACGATTAAGTCAACTAAACGAATTAGAAGAATTAAGACATGAAGCATACGAAAATTCGTTAATCTATAAAGAAAGAACGAAGAAATGGCATGATAAAAGAATCAGAAGTTCAAAAGAATTTAAAGAAGGAGACAGAGTTCTTCTTTTCAATTCACGATTCAAGCTATTTCCTGGAAAATTGAAATCAAGATGGTCTGGACCATTCATAGTCAAAAGAGTTTTCCCATACGGAACGATAGAATTAATAAATTCAAATGGGATTGAATTTAAAGTTAATGGTCACAGAGTTAAACATTACATACATGGTCCGATGGAAGTCGACAACGAAGTTAATCACAATTTCGATACCACAGCTAACTAAGTGTGGGGAGAATCAAGTCTTTAAAGGATAATATGTATTTCTGTTAGAGTTAGATTGTCTGTTTTCGTGTAGTTCTCGAAAATGGAACACGTATGGTCTTTCCCTAGCAGACCCTAAAGAACTAGTCTTCTCCCCCCATTCTGAATTTTTATTTTTTTTAGGTTTCTACGAAATGAAGACTGCCTGTGAACTAAACCATGGTCTAATGCTACACGCTTTGATCACTAAACGTAATAATGACATACTACCGAGCGAATTAGTATCAGTAATCAGAGAAAGAATGGACGGAGTTAGAAAAGAATCCAGATGCGAAGATAATAAGTTACAATTTGGTAAAGGAAAATCAAAATCCGCAGCGAAAAGAAGAGCACGACACCTAGAAAGATGTCACAAATGCGGAAAATGGTCACATGGAGGTAAATGTTCAAATAATCAAACCTATTCAAATACCGAATTTGTTACTTTATGCAGAGACGGACCGTTCATATGTTTAGAAGAAAAGACACTGAATGCTCGAGGTTACGCCTATGTAGCCATGGAAAACCAATTAAACCGACTATCTTATGAATGGAATAGATCATATAACTAAGAAATCTATTTCACAGGTATGTCTGTACAGTTTTTATTTTTATTTTTATTTTTAACCTTTTGATAATAAACGCTAATTTGTTCGCTAAAAAGTATTAAATTGGTATTGAATAAAATTAGGTTTGGCGACCGAAATTATTGATATCATTCAAAAATTTATTACATCACTGCGAAATTTAACGTTTATTCTTAAGGTATAAATATCTTTAATCAATCAACCCAAAATATTTCAAAAATTCGTCATGAGTTAAATTAGGTCTTGGAACCGAAATTACTTTACCGAAAAGAGGGGCGCATATTTTTGATAATATTTGATTGATTAAAGTGGGATAAAAAGACAAAAAGATTTTTAAATTTATCTTTACCATGTTTTTAAAATTAATATTTAAATTTTAAATTAATATTGTAAACTTTGTAAAAACAATATATTTAAAATTGTAAATATTTGAAAAATTAATATAAGTTTGATATGAATTTATAAATTTTTAAATTAAGTTGGTGTGAATTTTTAATTTTTAAAATATGAATTTTTAATTTTATGCATTTCAAATTTTAAGTTTGGTATGAATTTTTAATATTAATTTTGAATTTTATATTTAAGTTGTGTGAATTTAAAAACAAAAATTTACTTTATCTCATTAAGTTAAGAATATGATTTTTAAAATTCGTCGTAAGTTGAAGACTAGGTCTTTGAACAGAAATTGCTTTACCCGAGGGAGGGACGAGAACTTTTATTATCATTATTTTTAATCTTTTTGATTTAAAGTATGCCAAAAACATTAAAAAACCCAAAAATCTTAGCTTTTAAAACAATCGCTACAAAAAGACAAATTTTAAAATTTTGTCGAGAGACGGACTAGGACATCGATCCGAAACGACCTCGTCTTAAATAACAAGGGAAACAAAATTTTAAAATTAAATACTTAATTGTTTTATAAGTTAAAGATTATAAAAAAAAAAAAAAAAAAGAGCAAACTCCGCGACTCGCGGAGTTTGAAAGGGAAACCTCCGCGACTCGCGGAGGGACCAAAACCCAGAAAAAAAAAAATAAAACGCAAAAACAGATCAGTTTACTCCCCACAAAAACACACTGCAAAAATACAGCTCGAAACTGCACCCGAAAAACACGAAAAAAACCCCCAAAAATCCCAATTTTTAACCGTTAATCACCAAATCTTTTGCTAAAATCATGTTGAGAAGGATGCTATCTAAGAATTACTCAAGAAAAACGGTAAATTTCTACACCTAAACACCATTTAATTCGAAATTTGGTGTTCTTGAGCTATTTTTTCCCCAATTTGATTTTGATGCTTTTTAGTGTAATTAGACTTAAATTATTTATGTATTATGCTTGTATAACCTAGATTGATGCTGTTTAACATGATTAGAAGCCTTAAACTTCAAATTTTGAGTAATCTAGGGTTTGTGTTCTTGAGCAAATTTGGAGCTTTTTGATATAAACAGGTTATGGCCAATTTTTGTAATGAATTGTTGCTAAATTGAGTAATGTAACATGTCTAGGTAGTTAAATGATCCAAACTTTGAGCCTAAACATGATTTTGAGAATTAAAGTGGACTTTTTCAAAGTCTAAAATTCATGAACTTGATTTTTGAAAGATAATGCCATTTGAGACTTGTTTAATTGCTAGTAATGATTATTTTGACATGTTATTTGAGTTGAATGCTTATGAACTTGGCGAAAATTTTCGTATATGCTTATTTGAAAAAGTGTAGATTTGATAAAAATGTGAAAATAAGCTTAAGTTTGATATAAATTGATAATGTCATTGTAATTATTTTGATTGATGATTTTGCTGACACTAATGCATATTTGGATGCACAAAATTTGTGTTTGATGTGTTTTGCAGAATGAAAGGGGTGAATCTTCATCCCAAGCCCGCAATGCTCCTGCTGAGAATTTGGAACAACAGGAGGTGGATAACTACTACAAGCAGGATGTACCTCATCCAGTCATGACCTTTTCCGATATGCACTTGGAAGAGTTGCACCCGAACCTGAGATTTGACAGACTTTGGATAGATTATCCAAAATATCAACGGGGTTTGCATACTCTTCACTCTAAGGTTGTTGAGGTACCTAGGGTCATAGAATGGGGACCCTTAGAAGCTGTAGAATTGGCCGGGCCGATTAGGGAATTACTTGTACAGAGGTATGGTAATTCTTCTTTTAATGACTGGATATGTTTATTCACCATACGTAGACCTGTATATAAAGTATGGTGTGAAGAATTGTTATGTAGTATAGAGTTGAATGATCGGGTAGCTAGTTTAACCGATCGTTCTTTTATTAGATTTTTGTTAGGCGGTTCGATGCGCCACATGTCTTTACTAGACATGGCTCAGACTTTACGTATATATACGCCTGAGGAGTTAGCGTCTGCCGATTGTAGAGGATTGATACTAAACGGTAGAAAGATAGATGAGAATTTTGATACACACGGTGTGTGGAGTCAAATGACAAGCCATCACCGTTTCAAAGGGGGAAACTACTCTTATTTGGATATAGATAGAGCCGAATTAAGAGTGATACATAGGTTTTTAGCTAATTCGATTACACAAAGGGGTAAGAACAAAGAAAAAGTAAATGAACAAGATTTGTTTTACCATATGTGTATTCGAGACCCACAGAGCGCTGTAAGTATACCATATTGTGTGGGTTATTATTTATCAGCTATGGTTCGGGGGATGCGACCACATAGCATAATAGGAGGTGGTATTTTTATTACTTTGATTGGTGAATATCTCGGTGTGGATATAAGTCGGGGGGGATTATTACTAGAAGAACCGGAACCCCGCGATACTATAGGTTTAAATGTATACCATGGTGCGAAAGTTTTGAAGAGGCGAAATAACGCCGCAGTGCGATACCATGGTAGACATCCACAGGTGGAGAGAAACCAGCAGCAAGGTAATGTAGGAGGGGGGAATGAGATGCAAGAAATGCATAGGTTTATAGCTTCTCAGGAATACGAAAATGCTAGACAGAGAGCATTTGAAGATTGGCAAGTTCATCAGAACCAGATCATAGCTCATTGCCAGCATATAGGTAGAAACTATATTCCTACACCGAAACCCGTCTTCCCTCCTTGGTCTATAGAGATGCAGCCACCATATCCTACGTATGACCCTGCCGAAGCATTCTATAGCACTTATGGTTATGCCTGGAACCCCTATTGGTACCAATATCATCCTTAGTTTACTTATTATTTTTTTATTATTTTGTAATTTGTAATTATTGATACATTTAATATTTTTGTTAATATTGTAATCATTTTTATAATTATCTAACTTTTATTCTTAAACTTTAATAATTTTTGAATGTGGGGTAATATACCAAACTTCAAAAATATGTATATATGTTTGCAGTTTATCTTATGTACACAACAGGGTAAAACAACGCATTTTCAAAGACTGGCATTAAGTTCAGCAAAAGCAACTAATTTTGACGACAAGATGCAAAATATATGTGAAATAACAACAAGACGGAATGAACAAATGATGTGCACCATTTGTCATTCAGCAAACAAACGCCAATATATTTGGAAACTTTGGTAAAAATTTAATCATTTTCACACAAATCACCCTCAATAATTTAAATTGTTACTGATTTCTTGCAAATGAGGGCATTGCAAGATCTTAAGTATGGGAAGGGATTAAATTCTTTCGGATTTTAAAATTTTTATATTAAACACTTGGTTACCATTAAAAATACTAGTAAAGCAGTAGTTGTATTAGAATCTAGTGCTCTCTGATAAAAAAGAACAGCCCTAGTCTTATATACTGACTACCCAATTCTAGTAAAATTTTTCAAAATTTTCAATTAAATGAATTCAAAATCATGTTTATACATATTTATGAACGATAAAACTAGGTTTTAACACCGAAATTATTGTTACCTCGGAAAGGACATAAATTGAGAAACAAACTAAAATGTTAAAATTCATTTAAAATGGAATAGAGAACGATAAAAAGGAAAATAAAAGCCAAGTGTGGGAAAATTTACCAAGTTATCTTAAACATATGTCACATATATCTGTAACAAATAACTGAAAATACTTTTGCTTTGAACTAAACTAAACTGTTTTACCCAATGAAAGAAAAGAAGAGATGGATCTACACGATGAATCAATTCCATCATTAAAAGGAAGTAAAGTCTTCCGAAAAAGACACGCGCTTCTTGATTTAGGTCATGAAGTTGTCGTCCAGACCAGCTGTAGGTTGACGAAAAATCTAGAAAAGTCATCACTAAAATCAGCAGGAAATCCACGGACCTCAGCATTAAACAGGGTCGCCAAGTGGTCAGATTTATCCTAACCATGAGAAGGATTTATCTCGTACAATGGGGGGGCACCATGCAAATTAGCTGGATAAGACTAATGAATCAGATCCCCAGAAAGGATAATCTCCTTAAAGATTAAAAATCAGCTTTTAAGACTGATATTACTCAATCCTAGAGATTGACCTTAAAGATTGAGAATTACAAACTCATGGAATTCGATGATATCTAAACTCGAGCTTAAACGAGAAAATATTTTGATCAAAAAATTACAAACCGATTTGTTTTCTGAAAACCCTATTTTCAATGCGTTCATTACCATTGAACGTAAAATCCTAGGAATTCACCTGGAATTCATTAGGTCACCTGAACTAAATCGGGTGTCAACCGTAAGAACGGTGGTTGCATAACATGGTCAAAGACAGGACCTTGTGCCAGACCGAAAAAATTATAAGGGTGAGCTTTACTATTGCTCCTACCAAGGATAGTAATTGCGTCCGACACGTTATAGACCATAATCAAAAGCATGTCACGGGACATTGCCTTAACAGTTGCTTGTTCAACGCTTTCCTTTACAACCGGACGGTAGTTTATCGAAAGGTAATATACAGGACAAGTAAACTGGACGTGTTGCTTTCCAAATACAAGGTTAGCAAGTGGGTGACACAAAACAGCAAGTTTTGAGCTAAAATTTTCAAATCTGAAACCCACCAAACCCACAAAAATATTTTGCAAACACCAGTAAAGGGTTATTCCGGAAAACTTATCTAGGGTAAAAACTAGATTTAATTTTCAAAAGATCAAATGTTTTCATAAAGATCCAATTTCCTTAATGGATCTAAATTTTTATAGTCATGTGGGACTGTAAACCATATCGTTACTACCATTGTTTATACCGCCGTATAGAAATCACTGATGTACAAAGTGTGAAGAATAAAGAAGTGATTCTAGTATTTCAAGACGATATTGCTTGAGGACAAGCAACGCTCAAGTGTGGGAATATTTGATAATGCTAAAAACGAACATATATTTCATAGCATTATTCCTCAAGAAAGACAAGCTTTTAGTTGCAATTGTTCTATTTACAAGTGATATTCGTTTGTATAATAAAAGGTGAAGACAAAAGATAGATTCGACGAATTGAAGACGCAAACGACCAAAAAGCTCAAAAGTACAAAAGACAATCAAAAAGGTTCCAATTATTGATAAGAAACGTCTCGAAATCACAAGAGTACAAGATTCAAAACGCAAAGTACAAGATATTAAATTGTACGCGAGGACGTTCGAAAATCCGGAGTTGGGACCAGAGTCAACTCTTAACGCTCGACGCAACGGACTAAAAATTACAAGTTAACTATGTATATAAATATAATATAATATATAATTAATTATATTAATTATATATATATTATATATATATATTAAAAACCGTCGGCAGAGAAAACTCCAAGGACTGAGCTGTAAAATTAATCTCCGCGACTCGCGGAGTTTGAAGGGGATTTTGCCGCGAGTCGCGGAGCCCCAAATTTCAACTCTGGCTATAAAGCAAACCGAATTCTGATCAAAATTTCATATTCTATTTTCTCTCTTCTCTATCTATACGATATATATATATATATATATATAATTTATATTTTAATTTTAATTTTAATTATAATTCTAATAATAAGGGTATGTTAGCGAATGTTATAAGGGTGTAAGTCGAAATTCTGTCCGTGTAACGCTACGCTATTTTTAATCATTGTAAGTTATGTTCAACCTTTTTATATTAATGTCTCGTAGCTAAGTTATTATTATGCTTATTTAAAACGAAGTAATCATGATGTTGGGCTAATTACTAAAATTGGGTAATTGGGCTTTGTACCATAATTGGGGTTTGGAAAAAAGAACGACACTTGTGGAAATTAGACTACGGGCTATTAATGGGCTTTATATTTGTTTAATTAAATGAAAGTTTGTTAATGTTAATATAAAGATTTACAATTGGGCGTCCCTATAAATTACCATATACACTCGATCGGACACGATGGGCGGGGTATTTATATGTACGAATAATCGTTCATTTAACCGGACACGGGAATGGATTAATAGCCACTAGAATAATTAAAACAGGGGTGAAATTACATTCAAGGGTAATTGTTAACAAAGTAGTAAAACCTTGGTTTACACGCAGTCGATAACCTTGTGTATTCATTAAACAAAGTATTAAAACCTTGTTACAATTCGAATCCCCAATTAGTTGGAATATTTATCTTCGGGTATAATAATAATTTGACAAGGACACTTGCAATTTATATTTATGACTGATGGACTGTTATGGACAAAAACCAGACGGACATATTAAATAATCCAGGACAAAGGACAATTAACCCATGGGCATAAAACTAAAATCAACACGTCAAACATCATGATTACGGAAGTTTAAATAAGCATAATTCTTTTATTTCATATTTAATTTCCTTTATTTTATATTTAATTGCACTTCTAATTATCGCACTTTTATTTATTGTTATTTAATCGCACTTTTAATTATCGCACTTTTTAATTATCGCAATTTTATTTTATCGCATTTTTATTATTCGCAATTTCATTATCGTTATTTACTTTACGCTTTAATTTAAGTCTTGTATTTATTTTATATTTTACATTAGGTTTTAACTGCGACTAAAGTCTTAAAATCGACAAACCGGTCATTAAACGGTAAAAACCCCCCTTTTTTAATAATAATATTACTTATATATATATTTGTATTTTTAACAAAAGTAAACTAATATAGCGTTGAGCTTTGTTTAAAGATTTCCCTGTGGAACGAACCGGACTTACTAAAAACTACACTACTGTACGATTAGGTACACTGCCTATAAGTGTTGTAGCAAGGTTTAAGTATATCCATTCTATAAATAAATAAATATCTTGTGTAAAATTGTATCGTATTTAATAGTATTTTCTTAGTAAAATATAAACTATTTTATATACACCTCGCAGAACATCAAGTATTAGACTTTCCATTACCATTACCATTCCCACCTCTATTACCAGCATTATTACCGTTATTACCACCTGCAGTAGAAGTAGCAGAACCCGGCAGAAGCACCGTACAATCCTTAGCAATGTGTCCCTGTTTGGAACACCTCTTGCAAGTAACGATACAGTAACCATCATGAGCTTTGTAACATCGAGGACACACACGCTGATTGCAGTTATTCGAACCAGAAGTATCCTACTTTTTCTGCTGACTTTGGTTTTGATTGCGGTTATTATCCCACTTTCTCTTCCCATTATCAGCTTTCTTAATAGTCTCTTCACTGGGTTCGGTTACAACAGCCTTGCTTCTTCTCAAGATCTTATCATTCAACTTATGAGCCATTAACATCGCGGCCTCAATAGTATGGGGCTCACTAGACTCGACCCCATGCTCGATTTTCTCAGATAACCCATCGATGTAAGCTTCAATCTTAAGATTCTCATCCGCATAAACATTAGGACACAACAAAGTCAACTCGAAGAACCTTTGCTCGTAGGCATCTAATTCGGTGCCCTTCGTTTTCAAGCTCTTAAGTTCAACCTCTAACTTCTTAAGCTCACCCCGGGGACGATAGCGGGTGATCATTCTTTCTTTGAAATTATTCCAAGTTAAACCATAAGCCACATCATATTCCAAACCATTAATCAAGTTGTTCCACCAGGTCAATGCACTATCCTTAAGAGTGCAGCTAGCAAAACTAACCTTGTCCTCCTCTCGGACTCGGCTAACCCTGAAAATAGACTCGATTTTCTCAAACCAGCGGGTAAGTCCTATGGGTCCTTCCGTACCACTGAATTCCTGTGGACGACTTTCCATGAACGTTTTGTGGGAGCATCCCACCTGATTGTTATTCGCATTAGCATTAGCATTTGCATTTGCTGCCATAGCAGCAGCTATTGTAACGACCCGGAAATTTCCGACCAAATTTAAACCTAAATCTCTATATGTTTCTGACACGATAAGCAAAATCTATATTCGGATAATCAGTTACCCTTTGACCATGCCTGACGATTCACGAACAATTAATGAATATATATATATTTGTGTAAATATGATTTTTTTTTATGAATAGATAATGATCATATATATATACAAATTAAATAAATATTAAACATTCAATAAAGATTATATATCTTATAATCATTAAATATCTCATAGTTAATAATAAATAATACATTAAAACATAGTTGTTATATTAGTTATAAATACTAACTATAATATAAATCTATGTATCATTAATATTATTATATATAATATTTTTATATGAAATAAAAGACATTTAATTGTTATAATGTTATTCTATCATTAATAATATCATTACTATCATATTATAATTATAAATATTAATACAATTACTAATAACTAATATTATTAGTATTATTAATTAGTAATTAACAAAATTTATCAAAAACAAAATATAAAATTAGAAGGCTACAAATCCATACGATTTTCTGTATCTGCTTTTGGATATTTTTCTCCTTGTTGATTAATTTAAATCAAAACAGTTGAAGGTCATTTTCTGATTTTGGATCTTTCTCTATATTTTTTTTTGCAATCGAATATTGCTGTTTAAAAACCCTGTCGACATGAATTGATACAAACAAATTAGTGCCAGCTGTTTTCTCACAAGGAATCAATTAACCTCAATATATATATACTGCTATCTGTTACCATAAATCAGAAAAACAAAACCCAGCTCGACCCCTGTATACAACCATTTTAATCCAAAACTCGAATTCGATTCTCATTTAAAAATCCGTTAATGTAGTTTTGTTAGGAATCTAATACTTAATCTTTCTACAGAAATTAGAATTTCAATTCTTGATATCAAACTCGAATTCCTGAGTCAAAGTTTCAATTTGAAAAAGTCAACAAAGGTTCTTCAATCAAATTCGAGATGTTTGTTATGTTTCAAGCTAAATTAATGATTTAGAAAGTTTATAATAACGATTTGCGACCTATTTTGTGTTTTAACTTTAGTCTAAAACCTTTTAAATTTTGGAATCGATTATTGGAGGTTGTGGTGTTCATCGAGCCACAGCTACAGCCTGTTTACGTATTTTTTTTTTTACTTACTGATTTATCAAACCATCTCATTTTCAAATAAATTCTGTAACAATTACATATCTTAAATCAAACAATGAACTCACTGTATTATTTGGGTTATGGGTTCTAGTCGATGAAATTAAGAAGAAGAAGGAAGAAACTGAATAGGGATTAAATATACATATACTCGTTATAATTTCAGAAAAATCGAATTGGTTTGATGGTTTACGATGTTAGTGTTTTATCGAGGGGTCTCGGGTTCGAGTCCCGACCCTGACAGTTCCTTTCTTTTTACTCATTTTAATTAAGGTAGTTTTTTTTATTTATTTATAGTTTCATTATTATTATCTTTACCATGGTTTTTGTTATTATTATTAACATTATATTATCAAATAAATATTAGATACATAAAATATACTTGATATATATAAAACATTAGTATTACAAGAAGACTATAGAATAAACATATTAACATTATTTATATAAATGTTTACATATAATAAATTATTGGTTTTCAATATAATACTAATCATAAATATATATATATATATATATATATATATATATATATATATATATATATATATATATATATATAAAACTATATAAATATTAATTATTTTAAATAAACATACAAACTAAATATAATATATATATAGTTGAAAATATAATATATATAAATTTGTTCGATTATTATTTGGTGCTAATATATATACATTTAATATAGGTTCGTGAATCCGAGGCCAACCTTATAGGTGTTCAATGGTGTTATATGTATTTTTACTACAAAATACATTAGGTGAGTATATAGTCCCACTTTTAAACTCTAAATATTTCGGGATGAGAATACATGTATTTTATGTTTTACGCTATGGACACAAGTAACTGAAAAATATATTCTACGTTGAGTTGTACCACTGGCATACTTCCCTGTAGCTTGGTAACTAATATTTACAGCGGTATTGTAAACGCGAATCCTGTTGATAGATCTATCGGGCCTGACAACCCCAACCGGACTGGACGACCAGTATTCAACGGTTGCACAGTACTTCGTTTCGTGACTACACTTGGTACGGTGTAGTAAGATTTCATAATAAAGGGAATATGCGACGTGATTAAGTGTTAAGTATGGTTACCAAGTGCTCAACCACTTAGAATATTTTTATTAAAATGTTTATATATGAAATCTTGTGTTCCATTGTTATAACGCTGCTAGCATCAAACCTATATATCTCACCAACTTTATGTTGACATTTTAAAGCATGCTTATTCTCAGGTACGAATTAAGTCTTCCGCTGTGTATTTGCTCATACTAAAGACATTACTTGGAGTCGATCATCGCAATGGAACCAAATGTTGAAGATATCGTCCGGATGGATAAGGACGGGTCTTTACAGCTATCCCTTCGGTGATAAGACGTTGCATATGGGCTTCGTTGGACTCTCTAGGAGGCATGATCTTCAAAACAGAATAACACAACCGTTAGTACTAAGAATAATACCAGTGTTATAAAAGAATAGATCGAACACGAAAATATTAACCATTAAAATAATAGTCAGTAACCACTATGAGTAATAACATGATAGTTATGATTGTTATAGAAATAACCACCACATGCATACATATTTTATGATAACATCATACAACATACATAGCACCTAACATACATAATCTACATTATGCATAATATAACATGCCAAGGGTCACAACATCAGAAATAAAATGTGATAATGATAATAGATGTCATAAAAATAACCATCCATACATAATGAAAAACATCCCATAACAAAACCTTAATAAAATCCTCGGCAAAACGCCGTACATAATCTAAAAATGTATGTATGAAAGGACATTAAGTCTTATGAAATAAGTAATCAATCATGAATCATTATATCACATCTGCTTAGAGCGGGTGTGATAAGCTGGGCCGGCATGAGTCTCAGCAGGAGGCTCATACTTTCGCAACTTTCCTTTCACTTCTTCCAACTCTGCCTTCAAACCACGAACTATGCTCTCGAGAGCCTAGAACCTTGCGTCCACCTCGCGGTTACGCTTACGATTCTCGAACCCAACATTATTCTTGAAACTAACAAACGAATCTATACTAGCTCGAATCTGGTCCATCATCTCGTTATGTGGCAAGGTACGCATACAATCACTAAGCGCGTTAATACGTGTCTTATCGGTGTAAGCTCTGTTCATGTGAGTGAGAGTGGAAAAGTATTAGTGAACAGGATCATCGATCAAAGGTTGATCAGCACGGCGTTCTTCAGCAGCCGAAGGAGCAGGAGCACGAACGGAGTTGTTGCTCGAAGTCGACATCTGCAAACAGTAAAACCACAAACCATATACCAAATAGAAATAAATGCTTATGATATATCTCATAAGAAATGAAATGCATAATAATGCTATAGCAAAAGGGTCGGGCTGTAGACTAGACTCTAATGCACCCTAAGAACCACGGGTTGACCACATTAATACCGCCTAGTTCCCTACAACCAGAGCTCTGATACCAACTGTGATGGCCCCGTCAAAACACTTAACGGCTCCATCACTTGGTCCCACAGCTTGATAGAACTTAAATAAATTTAACAAACGACATTGCATTCTTTTATTTCAAAAGTTTCCCAAAAAGGAAAGCATACCAAAATATGAAGTTTAAAAGTAACCCACCATATTAATTAACCCAAAGTTGACATAAAACATTGTCAACAAACCACAAGTTTAAATTATCTAAAAATAGAATGCAAGCTTAAGTTTCATAAATGTTTCATAAAATCTACTCAAATGCATGGAGACTCTTCTAAACACAGCGAAAGCATCACATAAACTCAAGTACCTGTGAAAACATGCGAGTAAACTGTCAACACAAAGGTTGAGTGAATTATATGTTTAAATAAATGAATAAACTTTAGACCACAAGATTTAAAAATGTTAGAAAACATTAAACATTATTCCATTATCAATGAGCCACCTGGTAACCACTTAACCCTTTATTTACCCTTGCCAAACACTATAATAATATACACTGGATAGTGTATCTACAACAAAATACGAAGTACTAAACATTCCGATTATAAATTGCAAGCGCGAATAGCTCGAAATGGGGCTGTCAAACCCGATAGATCTATCCGCAGGATTCGCATTCACCGATAGAAACCAATGATTACAGTTACCAGACTAGGGAATATTTTTGTCCAACTCACAATGAATAATTTAAATTTAATTGTCACTTGTGTCTAAACGTGAAATAAAATGCATGTAATCACATCCCAAAAATATACTTTGAAAAGTATGTAAAAACGGGACTATAGCTCACCTTAATAGTAACGAAGTAGCCCACACAATTAAGCGAACAGCAAATGAGTGCAGTGATCAGGAATGATCACAACGCCGACCTATAAATAAAGCAGGTCGATATAAATAACTAACTTAGGTCAAGTCTTAGTATGATAGCTATTGTACATGTTGCAAGTAGTTATAGAACAATACTCAATATGCATCGGTTTGATCGGAACAGCTTACGGATACACACTTTCTATTTTTAGAAAGTTTCTATTTTTAGCAGGTTTCCATTTTTGGAAAGTTTCTATTTTTGGAAAGTTTCTATTTTTTGAAAGTTTCCAAATTTAGAAAGTTGCTATTTTAGGAAAGTTTACAAGTTAGTAAAGTTTCCTTAATTAGAAAGTCAACAAAAGTCAACTGAAAGTCAAAGTCAACCGAAAGTCAACTCAAAAGTCAACCTTGGTCAAACATGGTCAACGTTAATTTTAAAAGTGTAAGTTGTAATAATAATGTAAGTTATAATGTTTGTTAAATTTAAATATGTCCAATTATGTCATAACATAAGTTTAATTAAATTAAAATGAATTATTAAAGTTAATATAAGTTTAAATGATATAATTAATATAACATAAGTATTTAATTAATTAATTAAATATTAGTCATAATATAAGTATTATTAATTAATAATAAATTTTAAATCATATCATAAGTATTATTAATTAATAATGAATTATTAATCATATCATAAGTTTCTAATTATAATTATTAAATCATAAGTATTTTATAATTATATTATAATTAAATAATAACTAAGCCTTATAATAACTAAATAATTAATTAATCCTTATTATAAGTCTTATAATAATAATCTTATAATATAAGTTTAATACTTATCATAAGTATTTTCCATTAATAATAAAAGTATTATTAATCATAAGTTTAATTAAAATGTTTAATTAAATCATAAGTAATAATTAAATGATATAATAAATATATATCATAAGTCTTAAATTATAATAATTACTTTTTATATCATAAGTAATTAAATGATAATGAAATTCATTATTTATATCATAAGTTTAATTATTAATCATAAGTTTTAAATCAAAAGTTCATCGGGTCGTATCCTGAGCCCCGGGTGTCGGTTTTCGGCGAGCCTTACATATATCTCTGCCTAATCAAACCACCCGACACTTTGGTGCACTCAAGAATACACCAAGAACAGTCCACAAGTCATGGTGATCAGCGATGACACCACTTGGAACTTCAATTCAATCAAAATCGTGTTTTAGAAGTAACGGGTGATTCGTGGCTCGGATTTAGATGACCCGAACATGAAAGTTCGTCCCACCATTAATCCTAACACACTAACACACCCTAAAGTCACCAAATATGGTCACAAAGTCGGACCAAACCTGGTTCATACCAAAATCACATTTCAATCTTAACAAAATACCACTTTGATCATATCTAGGGCTCCGGGAATCGAAACGACATGAATTCGGAGTCTAAAATTAATGTATTTATGAGAGGAACTCATCTAGATACTTTATTTTAACTTTTATAACAGTCACAATATCAAAAATACACGAAATAGCTGGTGTTCCAATTTTATCAAACCGAAAACATGTGTTTATGAGTAATTCTATGCATACAAACACCATTACAACAACAAGTAATCATCATACTATTAAAACATAATCAAAATACAGAAAAATAAAGAAAAATCAAAAGTTCTAGGGTTAGGGTTTATACCCTAATCAATAATCAACAAGTATAATCGCGTAGAGAACGGAATGAGGAACTCGTTGATGTATAACAATGGATGATCCAAGCTTTGATTTGATGAAGGATGATGATGATGATGGTGGTGTGCCATTGCCAAAAGGAAGAAGAAGAGAGGAGGAGAGCAAAAATAAAAGCTAGGTTTTAGGGAAATATTGGTGAAATACAAAATAATCACAAAAAAAGAAATCAAGGGAGTAACACTCCCTCCCTCTCTCCATTCGGCCGAAATTGGGATGGGGTGGGACTCACGGTGGGCCAACTTACTAAATGTGTAATCCCTTGTGGCCCGGAAGCCCGAACGAAACCCGAAACGCGAAAACACGCTTACGCGATTAAAAATTTGGAGAGATAACAAATATGCGACGAAAAATAAATATAAATACTCTATATAATAATATGATCTTAAAATATCATATTTAAAATAATTAGGATTTAAATATCCCAAAAACTCAACCGTTGGTTTGAAAACCGAAAAGATTCGCCCGATGGAAATCCGCGACACGTAGAAACGTATAATTCAAAATATGAATACAAATATTCACATAACACATAATAATTAATATATTATTATTAAAATAATAATATAGGTCATAGAGATGACGTAGCACAATTAACAGTTAACGGTCGTTAAATAATTAACGGAAAAGATAACGGAAAAAGTAGGGTCGTGACAGTCCAGATTAGTGCACATACCTGCTTTGCTGAAAACACACAAGTGCACGAACCAAACTTCAAACAATCACATTTTATGATCCGCAAACAATCAAAACATGTATCTTATATCATCGGAAAGGTATTTTGATGAGGAACGCAACTAAGCACATTTTATCAATCAATTTAACATTTACATCAACCAAAATCGCATTAAATTCTCACCATTTATTACATTCAAGTCCATTAAATGCGTTTCATGATTCGGGCAACCAATTTACATGTATGATATGCCGTTTCGAAGGTAATTAAACACACATTGCAACTAAACACTTATCAACAACATTTCATAGCATTTAATGTATCAAAGTTCATAATCAAGCCTATCAAACCCTAACCCAAATCACCAAAACAATAATCATGTTAATGAAGTTTCCTTAATCAACCTACACATCAAAATGAAGCTAGTGATGCTAGTAACACATTTAATACATGAACTTTTAACATTTAACAACATTTAAGCAACCAAATCACAAAATCAAACACACCAACTTTCAAGTTCATGCTAGTTACTTAAAATAACAAGATCGAGCATATAAATCATATATTCATGTTAGACTTGAGCCATAGACACTAATTAACACTTTTATAAGTTAAAAACATCAAGAACACAAAATCTAGTGTTTTTAGAAAGTTACCCAAATGCAATGAGATTGGTATGGATTTGAAGAGGAAGATGCAAGGATTCCGAATATGTAATTTGTTTGAGTTGGTGCTTGCTCGATTCAAAATAGATGATGATTCTTTGTTTGGTTGTTTGAGAGAAAAAGAATGGAAGTATTAGGGAGGGAGGTGAAGAATGAATGGATGAGAGAGGCTTGACCATTTGACCTAGTCAAATGTTTGGCATCTTGGCGAGTTTAGTCCCTCAAGTTTGAATCGGGTACGTGAATTACCTAAACGAGATAATTTAAAACGCGTATTAACGGAGGATGTTATAATTATATAACGGACTTTAAATTAGTATAACAGAAAGTAAACAGAAAAAGACGAGATGTTACATCAAGGAAGAGTGTGGGTGCCTAAAATGGGTGATTACCGACGAGTGCTACTTGATGAAGCACATAAGTCAAAGTATTCCATTCACTCGGGCGCGACGAAAATGTATATTGATTTAAAGAAGGAGTATTGGTGGCCGGGCATGAAACCTGATGTTGTGAAGTATGTTGAACAATGCGTTACGTGTTTGCAAGTTAAAGCCGAACACCAAAAGTCGTTTGGTAAGTTAGAACCGTTAGAAATTCTGAAATGGAAATGGGAACACATTACCATGGATTTCATCACAAAGTTACCAAAGACGGCGAGAACCCAATTTGATTCGATTTGGGTAATAGTTGATCGATTGACGAAAAGTACCTTGTTTCTTCCCATTCGGGAAGCGATATCGCCGGAGACCTTGGCTAAGTTGTTTATCAAGGAAGTGATATCGAGACACGGAGTTCCTATATCTATTATTTTGGATCGAGATACTCGTTTCACATCTCGGTTTTGGGAAAAGTTTCATGAAGAAATGGGTACAAAATTGAAATTGAGCACGGCGTACCATCCTCAAACGGACGGTCAAACCAAACGTACGAATCAAACTTTGGAGGATATGTTATGGGCGTGTATTATTGATTTCGGTGGTAGTTGGGATGAGCACTTGCCCTTGGTGAAATTCTCGTACAATAATAGTTATCATACTAGTATCGGCATGCCACCTTATGAGATGCTTTATGGGCGGAGGTGTTGAACTCTGATTTGTTGGGACGAAGTGGGTCAAAGAGAAATCGGGAGTACCGATTTGGTTTTAGAGACGAATAGCAAGATTGGGATGATTCAGACTCATTTGAAAGCGGCTCAAAATAGACAAAAGTCGTATGCCGACAAACATAGGTGATTGATTGAGTTCCAAGAAGGCGACATGGTGATACTTAAGGTTTCGCCATGGAAGGGTATTATTCGGTTTCAAAAACGGGGAAAGTTAGCTCCTCGGTTTATTGGGTCATTTAAGTTTTTAGCTCGTGTTGGTGAAGTTGCGTATTGCAATTACCCAAAGAGCTTGCGGGGATCCATAATACATTTCATGTTTCCCATCTCCGTAAGTGTCTTGCGAATGATTCTTCATGGATGCCATTAGACGAAATTGAGCTAAACAACAAGTTAGAGTATGTTGAGGAGCAGATTGCTATACTCGATGAAAAGGTGAAAAGATTAAGGAATAAACAGGTGAGAACTTATAAAGTTTAATGGCGTCGTAGTAAAGGTTCCGAGTTTACATGGGAGCCCGAAGAGTTTGTGTTAGTGTATCTTCCCTCTTGTCATGCGGCTTGGATCACGAGGACGCGCTCCGATTCAAGTGGGGGAGAGTTGTAAGACCTGAATAATTAGTGTACAGTGGTGTAAATATTGTACATGGAGTGTGGGTGACATTGTATAACTAAACAGAGGTCAGAGCCTGCTCAGTCCTGTGTGCGCCATGCAGGTATTGGTGTGCGCGCCGCGCACCTGTACTGTTGGCAGATTCCAGCTTTTAAATTAAAGTTTAATGAGGGACATTATGGTCCTTTCACATGGGGCCGGTTTTAGGGCACTTATGGCCAGATTCGTGGTGGTTGAAGCACATTCAACACAACCACCAACACCATCTTCAATTCTACTTTAATCTAGAGAGAGAAACCCTTTAAGAGAGAGAAGGCTTGAATCAAGGAGGAAGAAGCTTGATCCGGGTTAAAGCTCAAGTATTAAAGTTATTCATCTAGCCTTTAGCTACGTTTTGGTTGTCGTGGTATGTTCTAACCTTGTTTTCCCTATTTTAATTTGTCTAAGGGTTAGGGTTTGGGTTAGTGATGAACATAAAATCCATATTTGGTGATTTTGGGTGTCCTTGGGTAAGATTGAGTCATGAAGACTCAATAGCAACTAACCTAGGGTTTCAAAGTATTAATTGGTGTTTATGAGCCTTAATTGGTTAGTTAATTACTAGCACACCTAGATTTTTTATAACAACCCGAACTTTTTCGTGATTTTTATATTTTATGATATTAGTAACTTAGGAGGCAGTCCTAACATATCCAAAGAAACCCGGTAATAATCGAAACTAATTGTTTTTAAAAAAACAACGAGACTAGGTAACGAGGTTACCTAAACTAACGGACTCGGATCATCATCGTAAAAAAATGAAGCAACATATATATATATATATATATATATATATATATATATATATATATATATATATATATATATATATATATATATATATATATATATAAGTAAAAATAGATAATGATCATCAGTTTTAAAAATAAGAAAATATATAAATATAAATAATAAATTCGGATTAAAAAATAAAATAAAAATAAATTAAGATAACAAAATAAGATAAATACTAAAATTTAAAATGTAGAAATTGTATCCTAAGCTAACTCCAAATAATGGGGTTTCATCCTAATCTAAATCAAAATCTATATCATTCCTTGAAGCAATTGGAGTTATGATCAAACTCTACTTAATTACCCTATAAAAGAAACCACAAACCTCACCAATTCTCATTCACAAATCTCACAATTCACTCATCAAACTCTCCTCTCTCCTCTTGATTTCGCAGCCACCATCACCATCACAATCACCACTTTCGGCCACCCTCAAACACCCACAACCGCCACCCTACAGCTTCTGTTTGCAGCTGTAAAACACCACCCAACAACCACTGTTTGCAGCTTTCTGCTGATATTTTGGTTCGCAACCAACACCGCTACCTTTACTGCTATTTTGCAGCCGAGAACCACCAATGAACACCACTTTTCCAGCTGCTATTTTCGAGCAGCTGCTGCTGCATCTTTTTTTTGTTTCTGTTAGGCAACAAACACGCCACAAAGGCTTGAATATTGCTGATATTTTGATCTCTGTTTCCTGCTACTATTCAGCCGCAACTCTACCACCATCACTTGTCTCTTTCTTGAAGGTATAAACCATAATCCAAGCTTTTTACTTTAATACTTTGAACATGCTATATCATTCATGATTAAAGTAACCTGCATCTTGCTTTTATAGAAATTAAAGAGGCTATAAAAAGAAAATAATAATAATCTATTTTTTTAAAGGACTACCTGGTGCTCTTGTTCTCTGCAATTAGACAACATACATATAAAGAAACTCACTAGTTTTATTTTAATCTAAAACAAATACGTAGGACACCTTGTGTCCACAAATTGTTTTTACTAGCAAACTTCCATGGCCTCACTAAAATCTTTTGATCACATGAGTTGTCAGGATGTCCATATATAGATGTATATATGAAGTAATATATATGTATATATACGAATATTTATTTATTTACTCTTACTAAAATTTCTCAATTCATTTAGTTAAATAGTAATATACATATAACTTAACAAAGATTAAAGATTAATGAAACGTTGTTAGAATGGTAATTATATTTATATGATATAGATTAAATAAATAATATGTATAAATAATCATATCATATTTATATATACGTAGTTATGGCTAAAACTTTTATTATTATTATTATTATAAAATCATAATGATATGAACATGAATAAACTAGATGGATTAAAAGTTGGTGAAAGACACACACTTTAAAGATAATACTTGAATCAAAATATTGAATGGAAATTTAGATATGAAGGAAAGTATTATGATTTAACATTATGATAAGGATAGTGTATTATAACTTGAAAATATTTTATTTGTAAAACCCTAATATGGATGTGATATTGTGTATATATGAAAACATATAGATATATGTGGAAGATTATGTTTATGCGTATATGTAGATATACATGTATACATGAGTGCACGCATGTATAGATGTAGATACATATATACGTACTACATAATTAGAAGTATATGTGTATGTGTGTAAATATATATATATATATATATATATATATATATATATATATATATATATGAAAAGAAATAATGTAAAGAAATTATAATGTGACTTAAATATTATTAAAGGGTAATAGAATATGTATTGAAAATGGAAATAAACAAGTGATGTATTCCTATACTCACTAGAACATACGTGGAATTAAAAATCACAAACAAATAACGTATGACTTTCACGAGACTCATCGCTACTTACGGTCATGGATGGTGTCTAGGTTTCCAGTTTGGGATAAGGTTGTAGATCTCGAATGTCACGACTTAAAGTCAGATCAAGAGTCCTGGCCCCCGGTTACATCTGGCTGTCCTTTGACTTACTTGATAGCAACGAGGATCGTTTGAGTTATGCAACATCTAAACTATGGGAATGATTAACATTGTAAACTCTAGAAAGGACACCGGTAATATATATGAACATATATATCAAACACATAACTATAATGATGATGATGATGACCATGATGATCCAACGAACTTAAACCTAATGATGATAGGTTGACAACTTTGGACTACTGCTGCTATTTGCTATCACACTATTACTGTGCTCATAAGGTGAGTCATAGCCCCATCTTTTTAATTGTTTTATAAACTATTTTCGGGGTGAGAATACATGTCTTTTTCTATTTTACAATGTAGACACAAGTGCTAAACCTACATTCTATGCTGAGTTATAACCGAAAATCCCTTAGCTTTGGTAACTAGTAACTACCAGTTTAGGAACTGGTGGGCGCGAATAATTGTATATGGATCCATAGGGCTTGACATCCCCGTCCGTCCGGGTTAGAAACTAACCTAAACTTAACGGGCGTATACTATTTGAGGTAGTACACAGTGGTTAAGTGTGCTTAGAAACAGGGGTACTAAACAAACGTTAAGGCTTAGTTACCGGGTGCTCAAACTTATAGAATCATTTTATATTTTAAAGATGCAGGCAAAGCATGCAAACGAAATCTTGTGGTCTATACTCTATACTTTATACTACTTAAACCTATGATTCACTCAACCTTTGTGTTGATGTTTTTACATGTTTATTCTCAGGTAATTAGGGAATGCTTTCGCTCTAGCTAGTAAGGCAGTAGAGGTCCTGCATTTGGAAATGAAGATTTGTTTAAACTTTGATAGTGGCATTATGTCTTTACATTTTAAATACATTTGGTTTTGATTAGTACTTTGTTGGTTTTCTTTAAGTATTGTAAAACGTTTGGTTTTTGAAAAAATGCCACTATTGTTTTTAAAACGTTGCATATAGCTTGCATCGATCAGACTTTGACCTCTGGTAATACATCATGTCAATGCCACATTTTGACGGGGTATTACAGTTGGTATCAGAGTTCTGGTTATAGGGAATTAGGATGTATTAGTGTGTCTTCCTATAGGATACGTTAATAAGCCTAATCTATAACTAGACGATTATAAGTTGCCTTACTTACTTGTTACCCTAGATTTTCTCATTTTCTTTTAGTTAAAAAGCTAACCCCATCATCCTCTCCGACTTCGAGGATGAAAGTCCTAACCATTCACCGAGGTACTACGACCTCCTCCGAATGGAGAAATTACCCCGACTATTTGACAATATGCATATATATCTAAGGATGCTAACTATGTATTTATTGTTTGAAGAACAATGTCTGGAAGATGAACTTACAGTCCTGAAGAACTCCGGGCACTTATCAATGAAGGTGTCTCCGCTGCATTGGCTAATATGCCTGGAGGCTCGAACACGAGACAAAACTGCACTTACAAGGAGTTTATGGCTTGTAAGCCACTACCATTCAAAGGCACTGAAGGACCAGTGGGTCTAACCCATTGGATTGAGAAGATGGAGTCAGTGTTTAGTATTATTAATTGTGCTCAAGCTAACTGGGTAAAGTTTGCTATTTCCACACTGGAAGGTAAGGCCTTGACCTGGTGGAATTCTATTGCTCGGCCTATGGGTCTCGAGGCTGCTCATGCCATCCCTTGGGAAGACATCAAAACTAGTATGACTGCTGAGTATTGTCCTGATAATGAAGTTAAGAAGATGGAGGCTGGGTTATGGGATCTAAAGGTTATTGGGACTGATCTTGCTACTTACACCAACCGCTATTTGGAATTGATTCTGCTGTGTCCGGGAATGGTCCCAACTGAAAGGAAGAAAATCGACCGTTATGTTAAGGGTCTCTCTGAAAACATTCAAGCTAGTGTTCATGCTTCTAAACCCCAAACTTTACAAGATACCGTTAATATGGCAAATGATCTCATGGATTAAATTACTCAACGGACTGCTGCTGAGGTGAAGTCTGGGGATAATTAGAGGAACTGGACTGGAAATTCTAACTCTCAGTCATCTAAAAAGCAGGAAGTTTCTGGAAAGGGGTATCAAGGAAAAGCTCCTTATTGTTCAAGGTGTGAGAGGCATCATGAGGGAAGATGCACTGTGACGTGTGGGAAGTGCAAGAAAATAGGGCACCTGACCAAGAACTACTAGTCAAAGACTACTGGTACTGCAAATCCTCCTGCTGCTAATACTGGTACAGTGAAGATGTGTTATGAGTGTGATCATAAGGGGCACTTTACAAATGAATGTCCAAACAAGAAAGGACCAGAGAAAGGAAGAGGAAGAGCCTTCAATATCAATGGTCACGAGGCTCGTGAGGACCCCGACTTGGTTACTGGTATGTTTCTTCTAAACAATCACATTCTTTCAGTACTGTTTGATTGTGGTGCCAATAGAAGTTTCGTATCCATAGAATCTAGTTGCATGCTTGACAAAACCTATGTACCTATAGACACTAAGTACTGTATTGAACTAGTGAACGGTAAACTTATGAAGGCTAATAAAATCTACAAAGACTGTACCTTAGTTTTAGAAGGAAAACCATTTTGGGTGGACCTGATGCCTATTGAAATAGGAAGCTTTAACGTAGTAATAGGAATGGACTGGTTGTTTAAGAATAGAGTCGAAGTCGTGTGTTTCGAGAAGGCGATTCGTATACCCCTTGATAATGGAGAGAGTTTGATGGTTTATGGAGATAAAACTGGCATAAAACTTAACCTGATTTAGTACATGAAGGCACAAAAGTATTTAAGGAAAGGCTATCAAGCTATCCTTACACATGTGAAGGAGATCAAAACTGAAGAAAAGCGAATTGAAGATGTACCAATTGTTAGAGAATTCCTAAACGTCTTTCCCGAAGAACTTCCTGGTCTTCCACCTCATAGATCGGTAGAATTCCAAATAGATCTCGTACTCGGAGCTGCACCAGTTGCACGATCACCATATAGATTGGCACCATCGGAACTAAAAGAGTTGTCCAACCAATTACAAGAATTGTTGGATAGAGGTTTCATTCGACCAAGCTCATCTCCGTGGGGAGCCCTCATTCTTTTTGTCAAAAAGAAGGATGGATCCCTTCGAATGTGTATCGACTATCGCGAGCTGAATAAGTTAACTATCAAGAACAGGTATCCACTACCGAGAATCGATGATCTATTCGACCAACTACAAGGGTCATCCGTATACTCTAAGATCGATTTGAGATCTGGTTATCACCAATTGAGGGTGAAGAATGAAGATATCTCCAAGACAGCATTTAGAACTCGCTATGGCCATTACGAATTCCTAGTGATGCCATTCGGGTTAACAAATGCTCCTGCAGTGTTCATGGACCTTATGAATCGTGTATGCAATCCCTATCTGGAAAAGTTTGTAATCGTGTTCATCGATGACATCTTGGTATACTCGAAGAGTAAACCGGAACATGAGCAACATCTGAGATTATTATTGGAACTACTCGAGAAGGAACAATTGTACGCAAAGTTTTCAAAGTGCGAGTTTTGGCTATCGTAGGTACAATTCCTTAGTCACGTGGTTAGTAGTCAAGGGATACAAGTGGATCCAACGAAGATTGAATCTATTAGAAAATGGGAAGCACCTAAGATGCCAACCCAAGTGCGACAATTCTTAGGTCTTGCTGGCTATTACAGGAGATTCATTGAAGGGTTCTCAAAAATTGCACGACCATTGACTGCCTTGACTCATAAGGGCAAGAAATATGAGTGGTCCGATGTGCATGAAGCTGCTTTCCAACTTCTGAAACAGAAGTTAACATCTGCTCCTATCCTATCCCTACCCGAATGAAATGATGACTTTGTCGTATACTGTGATGCTTCTCGCCAAGGTTTTGGCTGTGTCTTGATGCAACGGCAAAAGGTCATTGCTTACGCCTCCCGTTAACTAAAGATCCACGAACAAAACTACACCACACATGATTTAGAATTTGGTGCTGTGGTCCTCGCACTCAAAATCTGGAGACACTATCTTTATGGAACCAAGTGTACCATCTTTACTGATCATAAGATTTTGCAGCATATTCTGAACCAAAAAAAACTCAACATGAGGTAATGACACTGGGTTGAGTTATTAAATGATTACAATTGCGACATCCGATATCACCCTGGTAAAGCAAATGTAGTGGCTGACACCCTAAGCCGAAAAGAAAGGGTTAAACCTTTACGAGTTAGAGCCTTAAATCTGATTGTCCATACCAACTTGACTACACAAATTCGAGATGCCCAACTTGAAGTGCTTAAAGAAGAAAATAAGAAGGAAGAATCTCTTAGAGGTTTAGACAAGCAGTTCCAAATTAAAGGAGATGGAACTTGTTATTTTGCCGGAAGAATTTGGGTTCCAAGAATTGGCGAAGTAAGAAAGAAAGTGCTTGATGAGGCACATAAGACAAGGTATTTGATTCACCCAGGCGCCGACAAGATGTACCATGATCTAAAAATCTTATATTGGTGGCCTGGAATGAAAGCGGATATTGCTACCTATGTGGGAATGTGCTTGACTTGCTCTAAAGTTAAAGCTGAACACCAGAAACCTTCTGGGCTACTGCAACAGCCTGAGATTCCCAAGTGGAAGTGGGAACGGATTACCATGGATTTCATTACGAAGTTGCCAAAAACTGCGAATGGCTATGATACGATTTGGGTGATTATTGACCGTCTCACCAAATCAGCTCACTTTTTACCGATGAAGGAAACTGACAACATGGAAAAGCTTGCTCAGTTGTATTTGAAGGAAGTTGTTTCAAGGCATGGTGTGCCTGTTTCTATTATTTCGGATCGAGATAGCCGTTTTACTTCAAGATTCTGGAAGTCGTTACAAGAAGCTTTGGTAACACAGTTAGACATGAGTACTGCTTACCATCCTCAAATAGATGGACAAAGCGAGAGAACGATTCAAATGCTCGAGGATATGTTACGAGCCTGTGTTATTGATTTTGGAAAAGGATGGGACCGATTCCTACCATTAGCTGAGTTTTCTTATAATAACAGCTACCATTCAAGTATCCAAGCTGCACCGTTTGAGGCACTCTATGGGCGTAAGTGTAGATCGCCAATATGTTGGAATGAAGTGGGTGATCGAAAATTGACTGGTCCCGAGATCATCCACGAGACGACCGAACACATTGTAAAGATTAAGCAAAGGCTAGAGACAGCCCGAAGTCATCAAAAGAGCTATGCTGACGTCAGAAGAAAACCGTTAGAATTCCAAGAAAATGACATGGTCCTGCTAAAGGTGTCACCGTGGAAAGGAGTGATACACTTTGGCAAACGCGGAAAGCTGAGCCCAAGATATGTGGGGCCTTTCAAGATCATCGAACGTATTGGGCCAGTGGCCTATCGACTAGAATTACCTGAACAACTCGCTAGAATACATCATACATTTCATGTGTCGAATTTGAAAAAGTGCTTAGCGAAAGAGGACCTTATCATCTCACTTGATGGAATCCAAGTTGATGACAAACTGAACTTTATTGAAAAACCTGCGGAAACCATTGACCGAAATGTCAAAGGACTTCGCCAAAGTAGAATACCAATCATCAAAGTTCGATGGAACGCACTTCGAGGACCCGAGACCACGTGGGAACGTGAAGATCACATGAGAGAGAAATATCCTCATTTATTTGCAAACGAAACCCCAGATGACAGAAACGACCAAATTTTGGGATGAAATTTCTAATAACGGGTAGGTACTATAACAACCCGAACTTTTTCGTGATTTTTATATTTTATGATATTAGTAACTTAGGAGGCAGTCCTAACATATCCAAAGAAACCCGGTAATAATAGAAACTAATTATTTTTAAGAAAACAACGAGACTAGGTAACGAGGTTACCTAAACTAACGGACTCGGATCATCATCGTAAAAAAGTGAAGCAATATACATATATATATATATATATATATATATATATATATATATATATATATATATATATATATATATATATATACATATATACATATATATATATACATATATACATATATATATATACATATATACATATATATATATATGTATATATGTATATATATATGTATATATATATATATATATATATATGTATATATATATGTATATATATATGTATATATATATATATATATGTATATATATGTATATATATATATGTATATATATATATGTATATATATGTATATATATATATGTATATATATATATATGTATATATATATATGTATATATATATATGTATATATATATATATATATATATATATATATATATATATATATATATATGTGTATATATATATATATATGTATATGTATGTATGTATATATATATATATATATATATATATATATATAAATAAATAAGTAAAAATAGATAATGATCATCAGTTTTAAAAATAAGAAAATATATAAATATAAATAATAAATTCGGATTATAAAATAAAATAAAAAAAATTAAGATAACAAAATAAGATAAATACTAAAATTTAAAATGTAGAAACTGTATCCTAAACTAACTCCAAATAATGGGGTTTCATCCTAATCTAAATCAAAGTCTATATCATTCCTTGAAGCAATTGGAGTTATGATCAAACTCTACTTAATTACCCTATAAAAGAAACCATAAACCTCACCAATTCTCATTCACAAATCTCACAATTCACTCATCAAACTCTCCTCTCTCCTCTTGATTTCGCAGCCACCATCACCATCACAATCACCACTTTCGGCCACCCTCAAACACCCACAACCGCCACCCTACAGCTGCTGTTTGCAGCTGTAAAACACCACCCAACAGCCACTGTTTGTAGCTTTCTGCTGCTGTTTTGGTTCGCAACCAACACCGCTACCTTTACTTCTATTTTGCAGCCGAGAACCACCAACGAACACCACTTTTCCAGCTGCTATTTTCGAGCAGCTGCTGTTGCATCTTTTTTTTGTTTCTGTTAGGCAACAAACACG
Organism: Rutidosis leptorrhynchoides; assembly: GCF_046630445.1. Classification (NCBI taxonomy): domain Eukaryota; kingdom Viridiplantae; phylum Streptophyta; class Magnoliopsida; order Asterales; family Asteraceae; genus Rutidosis; species Rutidosis leptorrhynchoides. The sequence goes on from NC_092339.1 coordinate 186,440,796, forward strand.
CCACAAAGGCTTGAATATTGCTGATATTTTGATCTCTGTTTCCTGCTACTATTCAGCCGCAACTCCACCACCATCACTTGTCTCTTTCTTGAAGGTATAAACCATAATCCAAGCTTTTTACTTTAATACTTTGAACATGCTATATCATTCATGATTAAAGTAACCTGCATCTTGCTTTTATAGAAATTAAAGAGGCTATAAAAAGAAAATAATAATAATCTATTTTTTTTAAAGGACTACCTGGTGCTCTTGTTCTCTGCAATTAGACAATATACATATAAAGAAACTCACTAGTTTTATTTTAATCTAAAACAAATACGTAGGACACCTTGTGTCCACAAATTGTTTTTACTAGCAAACTTCCATGGCCTCACTAAAATCTTTTGATCACATGAGTTGTCAGGATGTCCATATATAGATGTATATATGAAGTAATATATATGTATATATACGAATATTTATTTATTTACTCTTACTAAAATTTCTCAATTCATTTAGTTAAATAGTAATATACATATATCTTAACAAAGATTAAAGATTAATGAAACGTTGTTAGAATGCTAATTATATTTATATGATATAGATTAAATAAATAATATGTATAAATAATCATATCATATTTATATATACGTAGTTATGGCTAAAACTTTTATTATTATTATTATTATAAAATCATAATGATATGAACATGAATAAACTAGATGGATTAAAAGTTGGTGAAAGACACACACTTTAAAGATAATACTTGAATCAAAATATTGAATGGAAATTTAGATATGAAGGAAAGTATTATGATTTAACATTATGATAAGGATAGTGTATTATAACTTGAAAATATTTTATTTGTAAAACCCTAATATGGATGTGATATTGTGTATATATGAAAACATATAGATATATGTGGAAGATTATGTTTATGCGTATATGTACATATACATGTATACATGAGTGCACGCATGTATAGATGTAGATACATATATACGTACTACATAATTAGAAGTATATGTGTATGTGTGTAAATATATATATATGAAAAGAAATAATGTAAAGAAATTATAATGTGACTTCAATATTATTAAAGGGTAATAGAATATGTATTGAAAATGGAAATAAACAAGTGATGTATTCCTATACTCACTAGAACATACGTGGAATTAAAAATCACAAACAAATAACGTATGACTTTCACGAGACTCATCGCTACTTACGGTCATGGATGGTGTCTAGGTTTCCAGTTTGGGATAAGGTTGTGGATCTCGAATGTCACGACTTAAAGTCAGATCAAGAGTCCTGGCCCCCGGTTACATCTGGCTGTCCTTTGACTTACTTAATAGCAACGAGGATCGTTTGAGTTATGCAACATCTAAACTATGGGAATGATTAACATTGTAAACTCTAGAAAGGACACCGGTAATATATATGAACATATATATCAAACACATAACTATAATGATGATGATGATGACCATGATGATCCAACTACCTTAAACCTAATGATGATAGGTTGACAACTTTGGACTACCACTGCTATTTGCTATCACGCTGTTACTGTGCTCATAAGGTGAGTCATAGCCCCATCTTTTTAATTGTTTTATAAACTATTTTCGGGGTGAGAATACATGTCTTTTTCTGTTTTACAATGTAGACACAAGTGTTAAACCTACATTCTATGCTGAGTTATAACCGAAAATCCCTTAGCTTTGATAACTAGTAACTACCAGTTTAGGAACTGGTGGGTGCAAATAGGTGTATATGGATCTATAGGGCTTGACATCCCCGTCCGTCCGGGTTAGAAACTAACCTAAACTTAACGGGCTATACTATTTGAGGTAGTACACAGTGGTTAAGTGTGCTTAGAAACAGGGGTACTAAACAAATGTTAAGGCTTAGTTACCGGGTGCTCAAACTTATAGAATCATTTTATATTTTAAAGATGCCGGCAAAGCATGCAAACGAAATCTTGTGGTCTATACTCTATACTACTTAAACCTATGATTCACTCAACCTTTGTGTTGACGTTTTTACATGTTTATTCTCAGGTAATTAGGGAATGCTTCCGCTCTAGCTAGTAAGGCAGTAGAGGTCATGCATTTGGAAATGAAGATTTGTTTAAACTCTGATAGTGGCATTATGTCTTTACATTTTAAATACATTTGGTTTTGATTAGTACTTTGTTGGTTTTCTTTAAGTATTGTAAAACGTTTAGTTTTTGAATAAAATGCCACTATTGTTTTTAAAACGTTGCATATAGCTTGCATCGATCAGACTTTAACCTCTGCTAATACATCACGTCAATGCCACATTTTGACGGGGTATTACATGTTTAGTAAATGGGTGTTATATGGGTTTGTGGATGACCCGAAATGGGTGTGTTGACCTTAAAATGGTTAAATGGGTAATAATTGACCTAGTTGGGAAAGATGGGTATGAAATACCCCAATTGTGTATTAGTTAGGGTTGTTGAACCTTAATCACTAGCTTTTAATGGTTTGTGATGGTCTTGATCTTAAATGGACGGTTTTGGAGTAAATGGGTGGTTTAATGCATTAAGTCATTAAATGCACATTAGTGAATGGTTGGTGTTTAGTCCAACTAGTTTGTGTGTTGATTGAGTACTTATTGTAATAGGTACATTGCTTTGAAGCTTGCGGAAGTGTAAAACCATCACCGAATCGTTAAGGTGAGTGGAGTAATTATACATGTATGTATATGGTGTATTTATTTGTATGCTATGATATGACCCACGGAGCCGGGTGAAGCGACCCGTCCTAATCCATCCGGACGAAGTCCAGATCCATTATAAACGATTCACAACAGTTGATTACATCGCGAGGTACTTGACCTCTATATGATACAGTTTACAAATATTGCATTCGTTTTTGAAAAGACAATCTTTCATTACATCGAAAGTTGACAACATGCATACCATTTTGTAATATATCTTACTATAATTGACTTAATAATAATCTTGATGAACTCAATGACTCGAATGCAACGTCTTTTGAAATATGCTATGAATGACTCCAAGTAATATCTTTAAAGTGAGCAAATGCACAGCGGAAGATTTCTTTCATACCTGAGAATAAACATGCTTTAAAGTGTCAACCAAAAGGTTGGTGAGTTCATTAGTTTAACATAAATAATCATTTCCATCATTTTAATAGACCACAAGATTTCCAGTTCTCATAAATAAACGTCCCATGCATAGAGACAAAAATATCATTCTTATGGATTGAACACCTGGTAACCGACATTAACAATATGCATATAAGAATATCCCCATCATTCCGGGATCCTCCTTCGGACATGATATAAATTTCAAAGTACTAAAGCATCCGGTACTTTGGATGTGGCTTGTTGGGCCCAATAGATCTATCCTTAGAGTTCGCGTCAATTAGGGTGTCTATTCCCTAATTCTTATATTACCAGACTTAATAAAAAGGGGCATATTCGGTTTAATAATCCAGCCATAGAATGTAGTTTTAAGTACTTGTTCTATTTCGTCAAACATTTATAAAAGCAGCGCATGTATTCTCAGTCACAAAAATATATATTGCAAAAGCATTTAAAAAGGGAGCAAATGAAACTCACGCATATAAATATTGTAAAACAGTTAATAAAGCATTTGCATGTATTCTCAGTCCAAAAATGTAAAGGGTAAAAAGGGCAAATGAAACTCACTCATATAATTATTGTAAAACAGTTAATAAAACATTTGCATGTATTCTCAGCTCCAAAAATGTAAAGAGTAAAAGGGAATCAAATGAAACTCACCATACTGTATTTCGTAGTAAAAATACATATAACATCAATGAACAAGTGTAAGGTTGACCTCGAATTCACGAACCTATATCATTTTGTATATTTATTAATATACATGTAATCGTAATCGAGTAAATATATATATATATATATATATATATATTTGTTAATAATATACTTATTATATTATATGTTATATAGGTATAGATAGTTTAATACATTTAATTTATATATCTTATATAACTATTATTTATCATTCTTTAATAGGTTAATAATAAAATCTATTAGTGTTTATAGATGATAATAATATATATTTATGCATTAATTGATACATTATATGTATATATGTATATATATATATATATATATATATATATATATATATATATATAGTTTAGTTAATATCATTTTAATAATAAAAAGTATATTGATATGAAAAATTAATATTATTGTAGTGTATTTTTATATAAGAATATTTACTTGTAATAATGCTAAAAATGATAAGAGTGATAGTCTTAATATTGATAGTGGTATTGTTAATAATAATATTAATTTTAATGATGATATTCTTAATAAATATATTAACTTTAATAAATATGTTAATTTTAGTAAGAATAATAGTTTTAATAAAAATGATAAATTCTCTTGATAATATAATGATAGTAATAATAATAATAATAATAATAATAATAATAATAATAATAATAATAATAATAATAATAATAATAATAATAATAATTAATAATCATGGTAATAATAATAATAATTTTAATAATTACTAATAATAATAATAATGATAATAGGAATGAAGTTAAGAGTGTATACCCCTCTTGAAGCCTTTTCCAAAAAAAAAATGCTCCATACGAGACTCGAACCCCTAACCTCTCGCTTAGCTCACAATACCCTTAACCAACCATCTGTTTCTCTTTTTCTAAACCATAACAGACCCGATTATATTTAACCCATTTTCGGCCCAACAATAAAAATGGAAACATAAGGCCCAACAGAAATTTAAAAGCCCAACACTAAACAGTCCAAACAACCAATTCGTCGCCCAATCCGCAGGAACTATATTTTCGGCCCATTGATTCACGTTGTATCGGCCCAAGGAAAAAAAAATTTAAAGTTGGATTGCAAAGTAGTGAAAGTGTACGTGTAACACCTTTTCTTACTTTATCACCATTATCATTATTCTACATATCATTGTCTTCATCCCTTTCGTTAGAAAACAGAAACATAAATTAAGAATATGCGTAGCAGGCATTTAACAGTAGCTTTAACAAAAATTTATCATCACCGTCATTACTTACTTCACGATCACTATAATCATCATCATTAACGATTTCCATTTCCATCGTGAATATTTTTATCATCATCAACATCTTAAGCAAGTATCATCCCATCGTCTTTATTACCTTTACATCCATTCATATCCCTCTTTGTATCAACGAAATAATAACAACAACAAAAAACATTCGAATTGTAACAAGTGACGGTATCTATCGAAACAGAAAGGTTCCATCATCATAAAATTTAAATGGGTTTTAAATTTGAAGAAGCCCAATCGGAGAGTAACCAAATGACCCGCCCAACTTCGATAGTTTATACATCATGCAGCGAAATTTTAATATACAAATGAGCTTATCCTTATTATAACTCAAGTGGGGGTCACCTTTATTTATTGTTTGTCGGCCAATATTTAATATTGTAACATATTTAAACGATTAAAGGAAACAGAAAACAAAGGTGGAGCAATAGTAGTTTTCTTTGAATTTACACAGAAATAATACTATTGTTATAGCATAATAGAAGCAAGATAAATCGAGCAGGTGGATGTTACGAATAAGAAACGAGAACGTGAAGTAGTGATGGTCTCGTGGTGGTTTAAATAGAAAGGAAACCGAATCAATGAATGATAGAAAAAGAAGTGGTGAATCACGTAGGGTGTTCGTGTAAGGGTGGTGGAGGTGGTGAGATCGTGGTGACCGACGGGTGGTCTTCAATGGTGGTGTAAGATGATGTTGGAGCTCGATGGTGGGTGGCCGGTTGATATTTTTTTTGAAGGAGGAGATATCTCTCCAATTCTCTGCATTCTTATCTATCTATATGTATTACAGTATATAATTTTAATATTAATAATAATTAATAATAATAAATATTATATTATATTATGAATATAATTTTGAAAGTCTTAAAGTATATAATAATTGAAATCACATGTTACATAGTTGTTGGACGCCCTTTATTTGGCATGTGTTGCTGACAGTTTCAATTTGATTATTAAATCATTGTCCATTGCTAAACAGTTGCAGATAAAGGTGTTCATAAAAATCCCAAATTTTTAGATTAAATATATTTAATTATTTCACTCATTAACTGTTTGAAACCTGATAAAAAAGGCTCAATAATTATTTATTTTCTGTTCCAAATTATATGTACGGAGTACTAATATTTAAACTTAAAAGGTAAAAATATTTTTAACAAGTCTAACATCTTCGTAATCGATTTACAGTTCAACTTTTATTTTAGTCTTTCATGAACATGTAATATATTTATATTAAAACTAACGATACGTCAACCGAGTGTTGCTGTCGTTTACTAATTAGGCTTGAAATCCTTCATTTTCAATATACACATTCTATATATATATATATATATATATATATATATATATATATATATATATATATATATATATATATATATATATATATATATATATATATCCAATCTTAATTAACAAGTTTAAATAAATAAATATATTAATTATATTCTTTTAAACAACTAAATATAATATTATATATTTACAAGTAATATTTATAATATATATATATATATATATATATATATATATATAATTTACATAATAGTTTTTATTACATCGCATATCATTTTACATATTTATTTCCTACAATTAAATCATATATTATATCAAATAATATTTCAAATTATTATATATATGTATCTATTTACATTTTGTTGTTCGTGAATCGTCAGGCATGGTCAAAGGGTAATTGATTTCATGAATATAGTTTCAAACTTTTCGAGACTCAACATTACAGATTTTGCTTATCGTGTCGAAATCAAATAAAGAATAAGTTTAAATTCGGTCGGAAATTCCCGGGTCGTCACAGTACCTACCCGTTAAAGAAATTTCGTCCACGAAATTTGATAGAGGTCTTCATGGATAACAATAAGAATGTTTTCATGACAAATATGAGTTGATAAATAGAGTTTTATCGTCATTGAGTAATATGGATAAAACCATTTAATTTTTGTGAAGAGTACAGGTGAAGCTATCACCAAAGAGTGAAATGAGTAGGTATAAATTTGTCATATCTTTTGACGTAGATAGGATTGATTTTCAAGTTCAAGAGATTTGGAGAAAATCTTCGTAATAAGATTTGATTCTTCGGTAATCAAGGAAATTAGGATCCGCTTTAAATGCGATCATCTATTTTGATTGCTCTGTCGGATATTTTACTATAAATCCACCCCTTCTTCGTTTCCTTACAACTCATACCTTCTATTCTTTCTCCCTCAACTCATACTTTAAAGTATTCATCAATATGCTCCATCCCGTTTTGATCCTTGATATACTTCTAACCTTCATATCTGTCATTCTTCTCTTTCATCTGCCGCCAGAAGAATCTATTCACTTCTACTATTATCTTGGGGTTATAGTAATTTTAATTCTCCCGTGCCTTTACGTGACGATACGTATTGATATGCACGGTTTTTAATTTATGTGTTGTTGTCGAGCTTTATATTTTCTTTTATTATTCGGAGCTCTTTGCCTTTTTATTCTCTTCTCGACTCTAAGTACTACAAGTAATGGTCCAGAATTCGTAGGTATGGAGTTTCGAATGATCATGACTAATGTTCTATGAGAGAGATTGTTATAGCATGATCTTGGTTGGTTAAATTATCAGGATTCAAGGAAAAAGATAGAACTATCAAGAAAATATGTTCTTAATATGTTTGGAGATTGGGTAGAATGTAAGAGTCGTTTAAATGGCACATGATGATGGTACTGTGAATCATCACGTTTCATTAGAAACTCAGCATGAACTACTGTAATATAATCACGTTGATCAAGTGTCATTATATTATACTAACTCATGCTTCAGTTCCCAACACTACTTCAAAAGACATTCATATTTTAAATTCGAAGGTTCGCAGAATATAGAAACTAAAACAGTTTCCTTTTATGATATAATACGGATAACGCAGAGAGATAATTAATATCGAACGAGAATATTTATGAAGATATCTTCAGAAATATTGAGGATATTAATAAAGAAAGGTACGATGATATTTTAGGATTTCAGAATCAAATTGTGATGAGGAAATTCATTCACGATGATTTAGAGTGGTTAAGGAGTAAGGTATTCGCTAAAGATTTCATCAGAAACAGAATCATCTGGATTCTTTATGTACAAGTTTAGTCCTTGTAATTTGTTCAGAGTCTCCTTCATGGTTTCCTCAATCCGGTTTCCAGTTTCAACTTTTCTGAGCTTTGCCAATATACTATTCTTTATCTTTATACCTTCGATGGTTAAGGTCGTGTACAGTTTTTGCTGCTGTATTCAGCTTGTACAGTTTTTGCAGCTGTATTCAGCTTTTTCAGAATTTGGAGTTTTGATTTATAGACTGGTGCTTTTCAAAATTTCATAATGGAATATCATAATTCTAAGAGCTAAATGTTATACATATAACTGTTGATGTAGATATGCTGTGAGTTTTCAAAGTACTGATTGCTAATTCCCGCTAATTGGTATAGTAGTCCTCGTTACAAGATGCGGATGGTTATATGATAGGGTTTTAATAAACAAATATAATGATTTTTCGAAAGGTCAAAGATCAAGGAAGTTGTTGGTAAGTTTACTGATAATGTGGTGAGATATAAATGGTTCCCTAGTAATGATGACGAAAAGAGGCAAACGTATATATCAAGGTTATAATAAGGCTGTTTCGACTGAAAAGTTGAAGTTGACTTGTTGGAGCTGTGACAAAATTGGCTACCTTGGACAGGGATTGTAAAGTTATTTTCGGTAATAACAATGTCAAAGGAGCTAACACAGATACGTGTTATACGTTTACTCAGGTTCCGAATGTTTTCAGGTGCATAACTATATGCATCAATCTTTTCTTCCGTAGATGAAGCACGGTTGGTTCATCCTCTCGGTTGAGATGTTTTCAAGAATCATGAAAGGTTTGAACGCAGATTATAATCGTCAAGATATAAATGAGGTTTTAGATGAAATCAAGTGGCAAACTTGAAGAAATGTTTAGTTTCATATGTTATAATCAATATCTTAATTCTTTTTAATTGTCCAATACTATTAGTCCACAGTCGATAGTCCACAGTTAACAGTCTAATAATTCATATATAGTTTAATATATAATATCCGAATTAATTAATACGTATCGTGACCCGTGTACATGTCTCAGACTCGATCACAACTCAAACTATATATATTATTGTAGAATCAACCTCAACCCAGTATAGAGAACTCGATCATTACTGCATATAGAGTGTCTATGGTTATTCCAAATAATATATATAGATGCGTCGATATGATATGTCAAAACCTTGTATACGTGTCCCGATATTTAAAGTGTGATAATGCTAAAAACGAACATATATTTCATAGCATTATTCCTCAAGAAAGACAAGCTTTTAGTTGCAATTGTTCTATTTACAAGCGATATTCGTTTAAATTTTAAAAAGAGAAGATAAAAGGCAGATTCGACAAATTGAAGACAAAAAGGTCCAAAAAGCTCAAAAGTACAAAAGACAATAAAAAAGGTTCCAATTATTGATAAGAAACGTCTCGAAATTACAAGAGTACAAGATTCAAAACGCAAAGTACAAGATATTAAATTGTACGCAAGGACGTTCGAAAATCCGGAACCGGGACCTGAGCCAAGAAGAAACGCCCGACGCAACGGACCAAAAATATCTAGTCTACTATGCACAAGAATATAATATAATATATATATATATATATATATATAATTATATATAATTATATATTATATATTATTATTATATTACGTCGGCAAGAAGAAAACAAACCAATTTGGCTGGATCCAGGGTGGCCATGCGACTCGCATGGCCAGAGGCACAAAATCCATGCGAGTCGCATGGAGTGAAAATGCTGGTCAGGTCCTATATAAAGCCAGTTTTATGCCGAGTTTTAGACACAGAAAATATATCTCTCTCTCATATATACGATATAAATATATATATAATTTATATTTTAATTTTAATTTTAATTTTAATTCTAATAATAAGGGTATGTTAGCGAATGTTTTAAGGGTGTAAGTCGAAATTCTGTCCGTGTAACGCTACGCTATTTTTAATCATTGTAAGTTATGTTCAACCTTTTTACATTAATGTCTCGTAGCTAAGTTATTATTATGCTTATTTAAAACGAAGTAATCATGATGTTGGGCTAATTACTAAAATTGGGTAATTGGGCTTTGTACCATAATTGGGGTTTGGACAAAAGAACGACACTTGTGGAAATTAGACTATGGGCTATTAATGGGCTTTATATTTGTTTAACTAAATGAAAGTTTGTTAATGTTAATATAAAGATTTGCAATTGGGCGTCCCTATAAATTACCATATACACTCGATCGGACACGATGGGCGGGGTATTTATATGTACGAATAATCGTTCATTTAACCGGACACGGGAATGGATTAATAGCCACTAGAATAATTAAAACAGGGGTGAAATTACATTCAAGGGTAATTGGTGTAATTGTTAACAAAGTAGTAAAACCTTGGTTTACACGCAGTCGATAACCTGGTGTATTCATTAAACAAAGTATTAAAACCTTGTTACAATTCGAATCCCCAATTAGTTGGAATATTTAACTTCGGGTATAATAATAATTTGACAAGGACACTTGCAATTTATATTTATGACTGATGGACTGTTATGGACAAAAACCAGACGGACATATTAAATAATCCAGGACAAAGGACAATTAACCCATGAGCATAAAACTAAAATCAACACGTCAAACATCATGATTACGGAAGTTTAAATAAGCATAATTCTTTTATTTCATATTTAATTTCCTTTATTTTATATTTAATTGCACTTCTAATTATCGCACTTTTATTTATTGTTGTTTAATCGCACTTTTAATTATCATACTTTTTAATTATCACAAGTTTATCGCACTTTTATTATTCGCAATTTCATTATTGTTATTTACGTTAAGTTTTAATTTAAGTCTTTTATTTATTTAATATTTTACATTAGGTTTTAACTGCGACTAAAGTTTTAAAATCGACAAACCGGTCATTAAACGGTAAAAACCCCCCTTTATAATAATAATATTACTTATATATATGTTTGTATTTTTATAAAAGTAAACTAATATAGCGTTGAGCTTTGTTTAAAGATTTCCCTGTGGAACGAACCGGACTTACTAAAAACTACACTACTGTACGATTAGGTACACTGCATATAAGTGTTGTAGCAAGGTTTAAGTATATCCATTCTATAAATAAATAAATATCTTGTGTAAAATTGTATCGTATTTAATAGTTTTTCCTAGTAAAATATAAGCTATTTTATATACACCTCGCACGACATCAAGTATTTTTGGCGCCGCTGCCGGGGACTCGCCGAAGCGAAACGCCATATTTTTAATTTTTAAGTTATAATTAGTTTTTGTAAAATTTATATTTTTGTTTAAAAATTAAAAATATATAAAAAAAATATATTTTAAAGTGTATTTTAAGTTTTTCTTTATTATTTACAAAATATTAAAGTATTTGTATTTTATTTTAATATTTTATTATGTTTTTAGTTAAATTATATATTTATATCTTATATTATAAAACTGAAAATATAAAATAAATTTTAAAAATCACGTGACCTGTCAAATTGAACCTGTCAATTGAACCAGTCCAGTTCAGTCATGCGACTCGCATGACCCTCCGGCTTATTTCATGCGACTCGCATAAGGAGTTTGACCAGGCCACCAATTTGCCCTAATTCTGCATTTAATGCGGAGTATAATATATTATTATTATAAAACCTAGTTTGATTTTATTATTATTAATTAAGTTTTTAGTTTAATTATTTTTAACTACTTTTAATTAGTTTTATTATATTTAAAACTTAATACTTTAAAATAATTAATATAAAAATAATATTTTAATAAAAATTGTATTTTTTTATCACTTTTTATTTCTTTTAATATTTTGTCCCTTTTTAATCGTTGTAGCGTAATATTTATATTTTTAGCTCATATTTAATTTTAAACTTAGTTTTTGCTATAGTTATTTTTACTCCTAGATTTTTAGGCTTTGCCGTAGAATTCCTTAAGTGCTTTTTCTTTAGACTAAGATTTAGGTGCTTTAGAATTTTGCGACGCCTTTTTAAGTTTTAGTTTCTTTTTAAGTCATTTCCATTTGGGATTTAGTTTTTCCTGTAAGCTTTAATATTTTTAGACCTTTTACTATGTACCAATTATCATTCCAATTAGTAATATCAATTTGCGATTATAATTTTAAGTTAGTTGTAGTAATAAGGTTAAATTAGTTAAGTATTTTTAAGTTTTTATAAGTTTCTTTTATTTTTCCGTCACCTTTTATTTTTCAACCATTTTTCTTTTTCGACCTTTTGCGACGAACTCTTTTTCTCTCTTATTTCTCGCTATTCTAGTTTTTAGGACTTAGAATTTTTTCTACTTCTTATCTAAATTTCTTAAAATTACGAAAATTTATTTTAAGTGGTTAAATTAATAGACATCAAAATTTTCTGGTTCGTAGTAATAGTTGGATTTGTACGTGGACCGGGTTATTGGAGCCAAACAGTCCTCAATTATATTGAGACCAAACGAATCCTGCCCCTCTGCTGCATCTTTTGGCTATTCGAAACGTGGGCAAAATCAGAAAAGTCTATTAATTGGATAACTTATTATAATTTTTCTTTCCTTTTAAAAACTAATAGGATATTCAGTGAATGCACCGAGCAAGACGTTCATCACCTTTTGTACGTTCACCACCTGTAACTCGATCAAGACATCGTTTAACAAATATAACCGCCGTTGATTTTTCTTTAGAATCGTCATCCATTCGACCAAGTACTTCAGTTCAAATTTCCGATAATCCATTTTTTGAACCCGACCTCACAATTGAGAATCCGGAAAATATTCAGGAACGGTTCATAGATCCTGAACCACTAAACTTTCCTCCGAAACCACCAATCATTCAAACAGAGATTGTTAAGGAACGAACTATTAAATCAGAATCATCTAGTGATACCGATTCAACAAATTCAATTATGGAGAATCTGGAACCTTTAAGTATGGAAGACTGAATGAGAGCTAAACGCACTGGCCAAGGTCACGCAATTACTCATCCAGACATTAATGCGCCAGATTATGAAATCAAAGGACAAATTCTACACATGGTGACTAATCAATGCCAATTTAGTGGTGCGCCGAAGGAAGATCCAAATGAACATCTACGTACCTTTAATAGGATCTGCACACTATTTAAAATCCGAGAAGTGGAGGATGAACAGATATATCTCATGTTATTTCCCTGGACTTTAAAGGGAGAAGCCAAAGATTGGTTGGAATCGTTACCTGAAGGGGCGATTGATACATGGGATGTTTTAATTGACAAATTTCTTAAACAATTCTTTCCTGCATCTAAAGCCGTAAGACTTCAAGCAGAAATTGTTACGTTCACACAGAAACCAAATGAAACTCTATATGAGGCGTGGACAAGATATGGAAAGTTATTAAGAGGATGTCCGCAACATGGTTTAGACACCTGTCAAATAGTACAAATATTCTACCAAGGATGCGACATCACTACAAGGAAAGATATAGATATAGCAGCTGGTGGTTCTATTATGAAGAAAACCGAAACTGATGCTTACAAAATTATTGATAATACTGCTTCCCACTCACATGAGTGGCATCAAGAAAAAGACATCATTAGATCATCTAAAGCAGCTAGAGCCGATTCTAGCCATGACTTAGATTCCATTTCCGCAAAGATAGATGCTGTGGAGAGACGAATGGAAAAGATGACTAAAGATATTCACTCAATACGAATTAGTTGTGAGCAGTGTGGAGGACCACATTTGACAAAAGATTGTCTCAGTATTGAATTAACAATGGAACAAAGAGAGAATATTTCATACATAAACCAAAGGCCTGGAAATAATTATCAGAATAATTATCAACCGCCAAGATCAATTTACAATCAAAACCAGAATTATAACCGAAATATTCCATACAACAACCAACAAGGTCCTAGCAATCAACAAGTATCCAATAATACTTATAATCAGCAAAGACCGAATTTTCAAAACAAACCACCACAACAAACTGATGATAAAAAGCCGAATTTAGAAGATATGATGACGAAGCTAGTTGAAACTCAAACGCAGTTTTTCACATCTCAGAAACAAACCAATGAACAAAATGCTCAAGCATTTAGAAATCAACAAGCTTCTATTCAAAATCTGGAACAAGAAGTAAGTAACCTAGCAAGGTTGATAGGTGAAAGAAAACCGGGAAGTCTACCTAGTGATACAAATGCTAACCCCCGGAATGAAACAGCTAAAGCTATTACCACAAGAAGTGGTACAACACTTAAACCACCTGAAATACCTGTAACTTCTGATGAAACTACTCCTACTCCACAAGAACCACAACCTGATCAAGATAAGGAAAAAGAACCGGTAGTTGAAAAGGTTAATGAAGATAACACAGTTAAGGATAAACCTTATGTTAAACCATACCAACCACCACTTCCTTATCCGAGTAAAATGAAGAAAGAGAAACTTGAAGCCGAGCAATCCAAATTCTTGGATATGTTTAAACAGATAAATGTAAATCTTCCTTTCATTGATGTGATTTCAGGAATGCCTAGATATGCTAAATTCTTGAAAGATCTAATCACAAATAGAAAGAAAATGGAAGAACTCTCGGCTGTCACTATGAATGCAAATTGTTCAGCAGTGCTGTTGAATAAGATACCAGAAAAATTATCTGATCCAGGAAGTTTCACAATTCCATGTTTTCTGGGTAGTCTTAGTTCAATAGAAGCATTGGCAGACTTAGGTGCTAGTATAAATCTAATGCCGTATTCACTATACACTAAACTAGACCTTGGAGAATTGAAACCAACAAGAATAAGCATACAACTAGCCGATAGATCAATAAAATATCCTAGAGGGATAATGGAGAACATGCTAGTTAAAGTTGGTACTTTAGTATTTCCAGTAGATTTTGTTGTTTTGGACATGGAAGAAGATTCTCAAGTTCCTCTCATATTAGGAAGACCATTCTTAAACACGGCTAAAGCAATGATAGACGTGTTCGGTAAGAAACTGACCCTAAGTATAGAGGATGAGAGTGTTACCTTTTCAGTTGATAGAGCAATGCAACAACCACAATCTGCAGATGATACATGTTATTATATTCAAACTATAGATGCACATGCAGAATTATTAGAAGAATTTCCAGAATTACAAGGAACAGGAGAATGTTCTTTAGGAGAAGGTAATGAACCAATTGATGAAGCTGAAATGTTAGCTACACTTATAGCTAATGGATATGAACCAACAACAGAAGAAATTCAAATGCTAAAAGAAGAAGACAGATATCGATATAAATCATCGATAGAAGAACCTTCGAAATTAGAGTTAAAGCCACTTCCAAACCATTTGGAATACGCTTATTTACATGGTGAATCTGAATTACCTGTAATAATATCGTCTTCTCTTACTGAAAATGAAAAATCACAACTCATTTCTGTGTTGAAAGCTCATAAACCAGCCATTGCATGGAAGATTCATGATATTAAAGGAATAAGTCCTTCGTATTGCACACATAAAATCCTTATGGAAGAAGGTCATAAAACGTATGTGCAACGCCAACGAAGACTAAATCCTAATATGCAAGATGTAGTTAAGAAAGAGATTATTAAACTGCTAGATGCAGGTTTAATTTATCCAATCTCTGATAGTCCATGGATAAGCCCAGTTCAATGCGTGCCTAAGAAGGGTGGCATGACTGTCATTACAAATGAGAAAAATGAGCTTATTCCTACTAGGACTGTAACAGGATGGCGTGTATGTATTGATTATAGAAAATTAAATGACGCCACCAGAAAAGATCACTTTCCCTTACCTTTCATAGATCAAATGTTGGAAAGATTAGCCGGAAATAGTTACTATTGTTTTCTAGATGGATTTTCCGGATATTTTCAAATTCCAATAGTACCCGAAGACCAAGAGAAAATCACATTCACGTGCCCTTATGGTACTTTTGCTTACAAACGCATGCCATTTGGACTTTGTAACGCCCCTGCAACCTTTCAAAGGTGTATGATGGCGATTTTTCACGACATGATAGAAGAATGCATGGAAGTTTTCATGGATGACTTTTCAGTCTTCGGTGATACATTTAAATCATGTCTAGTTAATCTGGAACGAATGCTAATTAGATGCGAAAAATCAAATCTAGTACTTAATTGGGAGAAATGCCATTTCATGGTTAAAGAAGGCATCGTTCTTGGACATAAAATTTCAAAAGAAGGAATTGAAGTGGATAGAGCTAAAGTAGATGTAATTGCTAAACTTCCACATCCCACCAATGTTAGAGGAGTTAGGAGTTTTCTAGGGCATGCCGGTTTTTACCGACGTTTTATAAAAGATTTTTCTAAAATTGCCACTCCTATGAATAAACTCCTAGAAAAGGATGCGCCATTCATCTTTTCAGATGAATGTATCAAATCTTTTAATATTCTTAAAGAGAAACTCACTAATGCACCGATCATGATAACACCAAATTGGAATCTACCATTTGAACTAATGTGCGATGCAAGTGATTTTGCAATGGGAGCCGTTTTAGGACAAAGGATTGAAAAACGATTTCAACCTATATATTATGCTAGTAAGACATTACAAGGAACACAAACGAACTATACAACTACTGAAAAAGAACTCCTTGCTATTGTCTTTGCTTTTGACAAATTTCGATCATATCTCGTTCTAGCAAAAACGGTGGTCTATACCGACCATTCTGCTCTTAGATACCTATTTTCAAAACAAGATGCTAAACCAAGATTAATCCGTTGGATCTTACTCTTACAAGAGTTTGATATTGAAATCCGAGATAAAAGAGGAGCAGAAAATCTCGCCGCTGATCATCTTTCTCGTCTTGAAAATCCCGAATTAGAAGTTCTAAATGAATCGGCCATACAAGACAACTTTCCTGATGAATATCTATTGAAGATAGATTATAAAGAAATCCCATGGTTTGCAGACTATGCAAACTACTTAGTTTGTGGATTCCTTGAAAAAGGATTATCGTACCAAAGACGAAAGAAATTCTTCAGTGATATAAAACACTATTTCTGGGAAGATCCACATCTGTTTAAAAGTTGTCCCGATGGAATAATACACCGATGTGTATTTGGAGATGAAGCTAGTAAAATTTTAAACCATTGTCACACAGGACCAACATGAGGGCATTATGGGCCTCAACTAACAGCAAGAAAAGTTTATGAAGCTGGATTCTATTGGCCTACAATTTACAAAGACGCACACCTTCTTTGCAAATCCTGTGATGCATGTCAAAGGGCCGGAAAAATAAGTCAACGTGATGAAATGCCACAAAATATCATCCAAGTATGTGAAGTATTTGACATTTGGGGTATTGACTTTATGGGTCCATTTCCAAAATCTCATAATAATCTATATATACTCGTAGCCATTGATTATGTATCTAAATGGGCGGAAGCACAAGCTCTCCCAACTAACGATGCACGAGTTGTAGTCAATTTTTTAAAACGTCTTTTTGCAAGGTTTGGAACACCGAAAGCTTTAATAAGTGATCGGGGAACTCATTTCTGTAATAATCAACTTGAGAAAGTTCTTAAAAGATATGGAGTAACTCATAAAATCTCCACCGCATATCATCCACAAACAAGTGGACAAGTTGAAAATACCAACCGAGCTTTAAAACGTATTCTAGAGAAAACCGTAGGATCAAATCCGAAGGAATGGTCCATTAAATTGGAGGATGCACTCTGGGCTTTTAGAACAGCCTACAAAACTCCAATTGGAACCACACCTTTTAGACTTGTTTATGGAAAAGCATGTCATCTTCCAGTAGAAATTGAACACAAAGCATTTTGGGCTTTGAAGACATGTAATCTTGATTTACGTGAAGCCGGACGTCTACGATTAAGTCAACTAAACGAATTAGAAGAATTAAGACATGAAGCATACGAAAATTCGTTAATCTATAAAGAAAGAACGAAGAAATGGCATGATAAAAGAATCAGAAGTTCAAAAGAATTCAAAGAAGGAGACAGAGTTCTTCTTTTCAATTCACGATTCAAGCTATTTCCTGGAAAATTGAAATCAAGATGGTCTGGACCATTCATAGTCAAAAGAGTTTTCCCATACGGAACGATAGAATTAATAAATTCAAATGGGATTGAATTTAAAGTTAATGGTCACAGAGTTAAACATTACATACATGGTCCGATGGAAGTCGACAACGAAGTTAATCACAATTTCGACACCACAGCTAACTAAGTGTGGGGAGAATCAAGTCTTTAAAGGATAATATGTATTTCTGTTAGAATTAGATTGTCTATTTTCGTGTAGTTCTCGAAAATGGAACACGTATGGTCTTTCCCTAGCAGACCCTAAAGAACTAGTCTTCTCCCCCCATTCTGAATTTTTATTTTTTTTAGGTTTCTACGAAATGAAGACTGCCTGTGAACTAAACCATGGTCTAATGCTACACGCTTTGATCACTAAAAGAAATAATGACATACTACCGAGCGAATTAGTATCAGTAATCAGAGAAAGAATGGACGGAGTTAGAAAAGAATCCAGATGCGAAGATAATAAGTTACAATTTGGTAAAGGAAAATCAAAATCCGCAGCGAAAAGAAGAGCACGACACCTAGAAAGATGTCACAAATGCGGAAAATGGTCACATGGAGGTAAATGTTCAAATAATCAAACCTATTCAAATACCGAATTTGTTACTTTATGCAGAGACGGACCGTTCATATGTTTAGAAGAAAAGACATTGAATGCTCGAGGTTACGCCTATGTAGCCATGGAAAACCAATTAAACCGACTATCTTATGAATGGAATAGATCATATAACTAAGAAATCTATTTCACAGGTATGTCTGTACAGTTTTTATTTTTATTTTTATTTTTAACCTTTTAATAATAAACGCTAATTTGTTCGCTAAAAAGTATTAAATTGGTATTGAATAAAATTAGGTTTGGCGACCGAAATTATTGATATCATTCAAAAATTTATTACATCACTGCGAAATTTAACGTTTATTCTTAAGGTATAAATATCTTTAAACAATCAACCCAAAATATTTCAAAAATTCGTCATGAGTTAAATTAGGTCTTGGAACCGAAATTACTTTACCGAAAAGAGGGGCGCATATTTTTGATAATATTTGATTGATTAAAGTGGGATAAAAAGACAAAAAGATTTTTAATTTTATTTTTACCATGTTTTTAATCTTAATATTTAAATCTTAAATTAATATTGTAAATTTTGTAAAAACAATATATTTAAAATTGTAAATATTTGAAAAATTAATATAAGTTTGATATGAATTTTTGAATTTTTAAATTAAGTCGGGTGTGAATTTTTAATTTTTAAAATATGAATTTTTAATTTTATGCATTTCAAATTTTAAGTTTGGTGTGATTTTTTTTAATTTTGAATTTTATATTTAAGTTGTGTGAATTTAAAAACAAAAATTTACTTTATCTCATTAAGTTAAGAATATGATTTTTAAAATTCGTCGTAAGTTGAAGACTAGGTCTTTGAACCGAAATTGCTTTACCCGAGGGAGGGACGAGAACTTTTATTATCATTATTTTTAATCTTATTGAATTAGAGTATGCCAAAAACATTGAAAAAACCCAAAAATCTTAGCTTTTAAAACAATCGCTACTAAAAGACAAATTTTAAAATTTTGTCGAGGGACGGACTAGGGCATCGTCCCGAAACGACCTCGTCCTAAAAAGAAACAAAATTTTAAAATTTTATTAATTCTAAGTTTTAAAAGTATAAGGTTATTATAATAAAAAAAAAAATTAAAATACCAGAAATCAGACCCCATGCGACTCGCATGGGGTGTAGGCATATATCATGCGACTCGCATGATGAGTAAAATCTGGTCAGATACAAAAAGTTCCAGCGGCCTGTTTCTTTCTCACAATACACACATATATACACGAACTTGCACCCAAATACTCTCAAAAATCCGCCATTTTTCACCAAATTTCTTGCAAAACTTCACAACAATCATGCCTAGATTCAGTAGTCTCAACCCCTTCAGGAGAAAGGTAAAGATTTCACCCCTAATCTCTTTAAATTCGAATTTTTGTGTTCTTGAGCTAGAAATTTTATATTTTGATTTTGTTAATTTTAGGTGTAATTAGAGCTAAATTGTTGTTATATTATGCATGTATATCCTAGATAGAAGCTATTTAACATGAATTGAAGCTAAAAACTTCAAAATTTTAAGAATCTAGGGTTTGTGTTCTTGAGCAATTTGGGGCTTTTTGATATAAACAGGTTATGGCCGATTTTTGTCATGAATTGTTGCTAAATTAAGTAGTGTAACATGTTTAGGTAGTTAATTGATCCAAACTTTGAGCCTAAACATGTTTTTGAGAATTAAAGTAGACTTTTTAAGTCTAAAAATTCATGAACTTGGATAATTTGATATAAAGGCTATTTGAAACTTGTTTCATTGCTAGTAGTGATTATTTTGGCATGTTATTTGAGATAAATGCTTATGAACTTGATGTACATTTTTCGTATATGCTTATTTGACAAAGTGTAGACTTGACAAAAATATGAAAATGAGCACTAGTTTGATTTGAATGCCATGTAACAAGTGTTTAATTGCTATAATGATTATTGTTGACATGTTTAAGAGTTTAAATGTGATAAAACATTGTACACATTTTCGTATGTAAAAGTGTAGAATTGTTATTGTTAAGAAAATGTGTATAAAATGTGTTATGAATTGAACATGTCATCATAATTGTTTCAAGTTATTATTTTGCTAACACTAATGCATATTTGGATGCACAAATTTTGTGTTTAATGTGTTTTGCAGAGAAATACAGATACGGACGGTGCATCATCGTCCAGACAACCAGAGCCCGAACCGGAAATGTTTCATGAACAAGAACAACATATGCAACAAGAAGAAGAAGAACATGAGGAGCAACATATTCCTTATCACGATCAAGATCAATTATTCATGAGTCAGTTTCGTCAATTCGCTCCACATCAAATGATTCTGAGCTTAGACATTAATGAAGATCAGTTACACCCAAATCTGAGATTTGATCGATGTTGGATAGAGTATCCAGATTATCAAAAGAACATGCACATTCTCTACTTTAAGGTTGTTGAAATGCCAAGGGCAATTGACTGGGTACCTTTGGAAACAGTTGACCTTGCCGAACCGATTCGGGAATTATTGGTGCAAAGGTATGGTAATTCTCAGTTTAACGATTGGATGCGCCTATTTTCAATTCGTAGAACCATATATAGGGAATGGTGTATAGAATTACTTAGTACTATTAAGTTAAACAGTGATGTTAGGAGGATAGATGATAGAAGCTTTATTAGATTTCTGTTAGGTGGACGCATGTACAGAATGTCCATGATAGATTTAGCCAGGGCCTTACAGATTTACACCCCTGCTGAACTTTTGAGCCCCGACTGTAATAGCCTGATTGCCCAAGGAGAAAGGATAGATAGGGAATTTGATATTAACGCCGTCTGGAGGCGTATGTCCCACTTTAATGAATTTCACGCCAGTGGAAATCATACATACTTAGATATAGACAGAGCTGAACTCCGGGTGATTCATAGATTCTTAGCAAACACAATTACACAAAGGGGTAAGAATAAGGAGAAATTGACCGTAAACGATTTGTTCTACCTAAAGTGTATTAGAGACCCGAGGAGTTTCGTGAACATTCCCTATTGTGTTGGTTATTATCTCGCTAATGTAGTTTCGGGGATGAAATCGGGGAGTATTATAGGTGGTGGTATTTTCATTACTCTCATTGGAGAGTATTTAGGTGTGGATAAGCACCAAGGGGGTCCAATGAACGAAATAGAGGACGAAGGTGAAACTATAAGTTCAAACCTTTATCACGGTGCAAGGGTATTATTGATGAGACGTGGTCGGGTATATCGATACGAGGGACCTCAGCGACAGGTAGAAAGAGGTTCGGATGACGAAATGGAAGAGGCGAACAACATTATAGGAGTTGTTCGGGAGACTGCCCTTGATTTAGGCGTTCGTATGGAGGATGAATACATGACGAACTATGATAGGCATATGCAGTACGAGGCATGGCAACGTCGGAATGACTACGAGCATTCCCGGCAACGAGAGCATGGCCGATGGGATTATCATCAGCGCCAAATTATAAGCCAGTTGCAGCCTGGCGAGATGTATTATCCGACCCGACCCGCATACTATCCCGCACATCAGCCAGAAATGAGACCACCCTATGATTCATATGATTATGACGCAGCATACCAGTTCACCTATAATCAGCCATGGAACCCGGACGCGAACATGAATTGGGATCCATATCCTAATTTTCCTCCTAACCCACCTCCTGATGAGTAGAGATAAGTTGGTAATTTATAATTTTTATTTTTATTTTAAATACTTAACATTTTATTACGTTTATGTAATGTTTGATATTCTTATTATTATTGTGTACTAATATTTTTCTTATAGTTTGAAAGTGGGATGCCAAAGTTCCATTTCAAATTACATGTATGATTATATTTGTATTGTATGTATTCTATTTTATGCACAAAACAGGGTAAAACAACGCGTTTTCAAAGACTGGCATTAAGTTCAGCAAAAGCAAGTAATTTTTGACGACAAAGATGCAAAATATATGTGAAATAACAACAAGACGGAATGAACAAATGATGTGCACCATTTATCATTCAGCAAACAAACGCCAATATATTTGGAAACTTTGGTAAAAATTTAATCATTTTCACACAAATCACCCTCAATAATTTAAATTGTTACTTATTTCTTGCAAATGAGGGCATTGCAAGATCTTAAGTGTGGGAAGGGGTTAAATTCTTTCGGATTTTAAAATTTTTATATTAAACACTTGGTTACCATTAAAAATACTAGTAAAGCAGTAGTTGTATTAGAATCTAGTGCTCTCTGATAAAAAAGAACAGCCCTAGTCTTATATACTAACTACCCAATTCTAGTAAAATTTTTCAAAATTTTCAATTAAATGAACTCAAAATCATGTTTATACATATTTATGAACGATAAAACTAGGTTT
This sequence comes from Rutidosis leptorrhynchoides, assembly GCF_046630445.1. Classification (NCBI taxonomy): domain Eukaryota; kingdom Viridiplantae; phylum Streptophyta; class Magnoliopsida; order Asterales; family Asteraceae; genus Rutidosis; species Rutidosis leptorrhynchoides. Next base: position 186,463,976 of record NC_092339.1, read on the forward strand.
TAACACCGAAATTATTGTTACCTCGGAAAGGACATAAATTGAGAAACAAACTACAATGTTAAAATTCATTTAAAATGGAATAGAGGACGATAAAAAGGAAAATAAAAGCCAAGTGTGGGAAAATTTACCAAGTTATTTTAAACATATGTCACATATATCTGTAACAAATAATTGAAAATACTTTTGCTTTGGACTAAACTAAACTGTTTTACCCGATGAAAGAAAAGAAGAGATGGATCTACACGATGAATCAATTCCATCATTAAAAGGAAGTAAAGTCTTCCGAAAAAGACACGCGCTTCTTGATTTAGGTCATGAAGTTGTCGTCCAGACCAGCTGTAGGTTGACGAAAAATCTAGAAAAGTCATCTCTAAAATCTGCTGGAAATCCACGGACCTCAGCATCAAACAGGGTCGCCAAGTGGTCAGATTTATCCTAACCATGAGAAGGATTTATCTCGTACAATGGGGAGGCACCATGCAAATTAGCTGGATAAGACTAATGAATCAGATCCCCAGAAAGGATAATCTCCTTAAAAATCAGCTTTTAAGACTGATATTACTCAATCCTAGAGATTGACCTTAAAGATTGAGAATTCAAACTCATGGAATTCAATGATATCTAAACTCGAGCTTGAACGAGAAAATATTTTGATCAAAACTACAAGCCGATTTGTTTTCTGAAAACCCATTTTCAATGCGTTCATTACCATTGAACGTAAAATCCTAGGAATTCACCTGGAATTCATTAGGTCACCTGAACTAAATCGGGTGTCAACCGTAAGAACGGTGGTTGCATAGTGGTCAAAGACAGGACCTTGTGCCAGGCCGAAAAATTATAAGGGTGAGCTTTACTATTGCTCCTACCAAGGATAGTAATTGCGTCCGACACGTTATAGACCATAATCAAAAGCATGTCACGGGACATTGCCTTAACAGTTGCTTGTTCAACGCTTTCCTTTACAACCGGACGGTAGTTTGCCGAAAGGTAATATACGGAACAAGTAAACTGGACGTGTTGCTTTCCAAATACAAGGTTAGCAATTGGGTGACACAAAACCGCAAGTTTGAGCTAAAATTTTCAAATCTGAAACCCACCAAACCCACAAAAATATTTTGCAAACACCGGTAAAGGGTTATTCCGGAAAACTTATCTAGGGTAAAAACTAGATTTAATTTTCAAAAGATCAAATGTTTTCATAAAGATCCAATTTCCTTAATGGATCTAAATTTTTATAGTCATGTGGGACTGTAAACCATATCGTTACTACCATTGTTTATACCGCCGTATAGAAATCACTGATGTACAAAGTGTGAAGAATAAAGAAGTGATTCTAGTATTTCAAGACGATATTGCTTGAGGACAAGCAACGCTCAAGTGTGGGAATATTTGATAATGCTAAAAACGAACATATATTTCATAGCATTATTCCTCAAGAAAGACAAGCTTTTAGTTGCAATTGTTCTATTTACAAGCGATATTCGTTTAAATTTTAAAAAGAGAAGATAAAAGGCAGATTCGACAAATTGAAGACAAAAAGGTCCAAAAAGCTCAAAAGTACAAAAGACAATAAAAAAGGTTCCAATTATTGATAAGAAACGTCTCGAAATTACAAGAGTACAAGATTCAAAACGCAAAGTACAAGATATTAAATTGTACGCAAGGACGTTCGAAAATCCGGAACCGGGACCTGAGCCAAGAAGAAACGCCCGACGCAACGGACCAAAAATATCTAGTCTACTATGCACAAGAATATAATATAATATATATATATATATATATATATAATTATATATAATTATATATTATATATTATTATTATATTACGTCGGCAAGAAGAAAACAAACCAATTTGGCTGGATCCAGGGTGGCCATGCGACTCGCATGGCCAGAGGCACAAAATCCATGCGAGTCGCATGGAGTGAAAATGCTGGTCAGGTCCTATATAAAGCCAGTTTTATGCCGAGTTTTAGACACAGAAAATATATCTCTCTCTCATATATACGATATAAATATATATATAATTTATATTTTAATTTTAATTTTAATTTTAATTCTAATAATAAGGGTATGTTAGCGAATGTTTTAAGGGTGTAAGTCGAAATTCTGTCCGTGTAACGCTACGCTATTTTTAATCATTGTAAGTTATGTTCAACCTTTTTACATTAATGTCTCGTAGCTAAGTTATTATTATGCTTATTTAAAACGAAGTAATCATGATGTTGGGCTAATTACTAAAATTGGGTAATTGGGCTTTGTACCATAATTGGGGTTTGGACAAAAGAACGACACTTGTGGAAATTAGACTATGGGCTATTAATGGGCTTTATATTTGTTTAACTAAATGAAAGTTTGTTAATGTTAATATAAAGATTTGCAATTGGGCGTCCCTATAAATTACCATATACACTCGATCGGACACGATGGGCGGGGTATTTATATGTACGAATAATCGTTCATTTAACCGGACACGGGAATGGATTAATAGCCACTAGAATAATTAAAACAGGGGTGAAATTACATTCAAGGGTAATTGGTGTAATTGTTAACAAAGTAGTAAAACCTTGGTTTACACGCAGTCGATAACCTGGTGTATTCATTAAACAAAGTATTAAAACCTTGTTACAATTCGAATCCCCAATTAGTTGGAATATTTAACTTCGGGTATAATAATAATTTGACAAGGACACTTGCAATTTATATTTATGACTGATGGACTGTTATGGACAAAAACCAGACGGACATATTAAATAATCCAGGACAAAGGACAATTAACCCATGAGCATAAAACTAAAATCAACACGTCAAACATCATGATTACGGAAGTTTAAATAAGCATAATTCTTTTATTTCATATTTAATTTCCTTTATTTTATATTTAATTGCACTTCTAATTATCGCACTTTTATTTATTGTTGTTTAATCGCACTTTTAATTATCGTACTTTTTAATTATCACAAGTTTATCGCACTTTTATTATTCGCAATTTCATTATTGTTATTTACTTTAAGTTTTAATTTAAGTCTTTTATTTATTTAATATTTTACATTAGGTTTTAACTGCGACTAAAGTTTTAAAATCGACAAACCGGTCATTAAACGGTAAAAACCCCCCTTTATAATAATAATATTACTTATATATATGTTTGTATTTTTATAAAAGTAAACTAATATAGCGTTGAGCTTTGTTTAAAGATTTCCCTGTGGAACGAACCGGACTTACTAAAAACTACACTACTGTACGATTAGGTACACTGCCTATAAGTGTTGTAGCAAGGTTTAAGTATATCCATTCTATAAATAAATAAATATCTTGTGTAAAATTGTATCGTATTTAATAGTCTTTCCTAGTAAAATATAAGCTATTTTATATACACCTCGCACGACATCAAAGTGCGTAAAATAAATAACAGAAATTAAATGACGATAAATAAAGTGCGTAAGTAAATAACAGAAATTAAATGACGATAAATAAAATTGCGAGAATTAAAATTGCGATAATTAAATTGCGATAAATAAATTGCGATAATTTAAAATGTAATGCGGAATTAACAGTTAGCTAGAAACAGTTAGCTAGGATTTGTTAGCGTAGATTCTTAACAAAATTTCTCATAGTTAATTTGTTTTTTTCTACCAAATTTTATTTTGTCCAATGTTTTCTTCATTATGCCACTTGTTGGATTCTGATAGGTCAAATTCAAATAAGAAATTGAATGAAAATGGTTATTATGCGGTTAACGAATTCGTATATCTATGGATGTAAGTAGGATAGTAATTGACTGTTGAATCAGATTCGAAGAATGTACAGTGTAACTTATTTATGTGAAATCTAAATATTCCTCGGGTATTACCTACCCGTTAAAATATTTTTACCATTAACAGTTTGTACGAAAGAACTTTTAATTACAATCTTTATGAAAATATACTTACACATATATTTTATTCATATGTAATCATGAATTTACAGTTATTGATTGTTAAATCGTTTGATGAAAGATGTGAATGATAACATATGTGAATTAATTATGATAGAGGCTCTTTAAAGCTTCTTTTATCTTTCTCGGGTATTACCTACCCATTAAAGTTTCACACGTCATAGTTAATGTGAAAATAATTTTTATTACGATCTCGAAATATACATAAATATATATACATATATCTTTCAATCGTGAACAGAAAGTAATGAATTATTATTTCATAATTCATCATTCTCAGTACTCTTCAGTGTCTGTGGTGCTTACGAAGCTCGTGGTGATGGAAATGATGTTGGTTCTGGTGGTATTGGTGTTGGTGTCGGTACTACTTGTGGTACCTGCGTAGTAGATGCGAGCCTAGCTTCCAAATCGAACACCGTCACCTCCAAGGTTTCTACTTTACGCTCGAGCCTATGAATTAGTTCTACCCATTCTTCCGTAAGGTTTGTCAATTCTTGATATTTAGTTCGAAGTCTTCTAACTTCTTTTGATAATCCTATCTAATTACAATCTGGGAGTAGAGGACGAATACTATCTTTAATGACATCGAGTCGACCTTCGAGGCGGAAAATCCGTGCAAAAAGAGTGAAAACGGCATTACGAACAGGTTCGCCGGTAAGCGGATAGAGCACTCCGATGTTAGGTGGTAAATTCGGCTCGTGATATGGAGTACCTTCTTCATTTCTCCATAGGGTAAGTATTTCGCGAACCCATCCCCACTTTCTAAAGAAATCACGGTAGTTGATCGATTGGTGCGCTCCCGTCACGCTGTCTTCAGAGTCGGAGGAACTTGGTCGATTCGTAGAGGCCATCTTACGCGATCACAGAAAAGATTTTTGGTATGAAAAGTTTAGTGATAGCAAATGATAGTTGGATGGTATTCTCAGTACATAATATGCATAGATATATATAGTACCAAAATCCCTTAAATTAAGGAGAAATTTACGAGAGATATCAGGCAAGGTCTACAGTAATAGATACGCTAAGATATGAATTAGTAGATATGCTAATATATGAATTTTGTCTATACACTATTCATGCAATCAATGCAGTAAGATGTGTCTAGACTAAGAATGATAAGCAGGAAATTTTCGACACGAAATGATAAGGAAAACTTTTGACATGCAGACACGGTCGAAGTCCAGACTCACTAATGCATCTAAACAACTATCAGTTAGACACACTAATACAAGACCTGGTTCGCTAAGACCACCGCTCTGATACCAACTGAAGTGACCCGTCCTAATCCATCCGGACGAAGTCCATATCAATTATAAACGATTCACAACAGTTGATTACATCGCGAGGTACTTGACCTCTATATGATACATTTTACAAATATTGCATTCGTTTTTGAAAAGACAATCTTTCATTACATCGAAAGTTGACAACATGCATACCATTTCGTAATATATCTTACTATAATTGACTTAATAATAATCTTGATGAACTCAACGACTCGAATGCAACGTCTTTTGAAATATGCCATGAATGACTCCAAGTAATATCTTTAAAGTGAGCAAATGCACAGCGGAAGATTTCTTTCATACCTGAGAATAAACATGCTTTAAAGTGTCAACCAAAAGGTTGGTGAGTTCATTAGTTTAACATAAATAATCATTTCCATTATTTTAATAGACCACAAGATTTTCAGTTCTCATAAATAAACGTCCCATGCCTAGAGACAAAAATATCATTCTTATGGATTGAACACCTGATAACCGACATTAACAATTTGCATATAAGAATATCCCCATCATTCCGGGATCCTCCTTCGGACATGATCTAAATTTCGAAGTACTAAAGCATCTGGTACTTTGGATGGGGCTTGTTGGGCCCGATAGATCTATCTTTAGAGTTCGCGTCAATTAGGGTGTCTGTTCCCTAATTCTTAGATTACCAGACTTAATAAAAAGGGGCATATTCGGTTTAATAATCCAGCCATAGAATGTAGTTTTAAGTACTTGTGTCTATTTCGTCAAACATTTATAAAAGCAGCGCATGTATTCTCAGTCCCAAAAATATATATTGCAAAAGCATTTAAAAAGGAAGTAAATGAAACTCACGCATATAAATATTGTAAAACAGTTAATAAAGCATTTGCATGTATTCTCAGCCCAAAAATGTAAAGGGTAAAAAGGGCAAATGAAACTCACGCATATAATTATTGTAAAACAGTTAATAAAACATTTGCATGTATTCTCAGCCCCAAAAATGTAAAGAGTAAAAGGAAATCAAATGAAACTCACCATACTGTATTTCATAGTAAAAATACATATAACATCAATGAACAAGTGTAAGGTTGACCTCGGATTCACGAACCTATATCATTTTGTATATTTATTAATATACATGTAATCGTAATCGAGTACATTTATATATATATTTATTAATAATATACTTATTATATTATATGTTATATAGGTATAGATAGTTTAATACATTTAATTTATATATCTTATATAACTATTATTTATCATTCTTTAATAGGTTAATAATAAAATCTATTAGTGTTTATAGATGATAATAATATATATTTATGCATTAATTGATACATTATATGTGTGTGTATATATATATATATATATATATATATATATATATATATATATATATATATATATATATATATATATATAGTTTAGTTAATATCATTTTAATAATAAAAAGTATATTGATATGAAAAATTAATATTATTGTAGTGTATTTTTATATAAGAATATTTACTTGTAATAATGCTAAAAATGATAAGAGTGATAGTCTTAATATTGATAGTGGTATTGTTAATAATAATATTAATTTTAATGATGATAATCTTAATAAATATATTAACTTTAATAAATATGTTAATTTTAGTAAGAATAATAGTTTTAATAAAAATGATAAATTCTCTTGATAATATAATGATAGTAATAATAATAATAATAATAATAATAATAATAATAATAATAATAATAATAATAATAATAATAATAATAATAATAATGGTTATATTATTTATAATCATGGTAATAATAATAATAATTTTAATAATTACTAATAATAATAATGATAATAGGAATGAAGTTAAGAGTGTATACCCCTCTTGAAGCCTTTTCCAAAAAAAAAATGCTCCATACGAGACTCGAACCCCTAACCTCTCGCTTAGCTCACAATACCCTTAACCAACCATCTGTTTCTCTTTTTCTAAACCATAACAGACCCGATTATATTTAACCCATTTTCGGCCTAACAATAAAAATGGAAACATAAGGCCCAACAGAAATTTAAAAGCCCAACACTAAATAGTCCAAACAACCAATTCGTGGCCCAATCCGCAGGAACTATATTTTCGGCCCATTGATTCATGTTGTATCGGCCCAAGGGAAAAAAAATTTAAAGTTGGATTGCAAAGTAGTGGAAGTGTACGTGTAACACCTTTTCTTACTTTATCACCATTATCATTATTCTACATATCCTTGTCTTCATCCCTTTCGTTAGAAAACAGAAACATAAATTTAGAATATGCGTAGCAGGCATTTAACAGTAGCTTTAACAAAAATTTATCATCACCGTCATTACTTACTTCACGATCACTATAATCATCATCATTAACGATTTCCATTTCCATCGTGAATATTTTTATCATCATCAACATCTTAAGTAAGTATCATCCCATCGTCTTTATTACCTTTACATCCATTCATATCCCTCTTTGTATCAACGAAATAATAACAACAAAAAAAACATTCGAATTGTAACAAGTGATGGTATCTATCGAAACAGAAAGGTTCCATCATCATAAAATTTAAATGGGTTTTAAATTTGAAGAAGCCCAATCGGAGAGTAACCAAATAACCCGCCCAACTTCGATAGTTTATACATCATGCATCAAAATTTTAATATACAAATGAGCTTATCCTTATTATAACTCAAGTGGGGGTCACCTTTATTTATTGATTGTCAGCCAATATTTAATATAGTAACATATTTAAACGATTAAAGGAAACAGAAAACAAAGGTGGAGCAATAGTAGTTTTCTTTGAATTTACACAGAAATAATACTATTGTTATAGCATAATAGAAGCAAGATAAATCGAGCAGGTGGATGTTACGAATAAGAAACGAGAACGTGAAGTAGTGATGGTCTCGTGGTGGTTTAAATAGAAAGGAAACCGAATCAATGAATGATAGAAAAATAAGTGGTGAATCACGTAGGGTGTTCGTGTAAGGGTGGTGGAGGTGGTGAGATCGTGGTGACCGACGAGTGGTCTTCAATGGTGGTGTAAGGTGATGTTGGAGCTCGATGGTGGGTGGCCGGTTGATATTTTTTTGAAGGAGGAGATATCTCTCCAATTCTCTGCATTCTTATCTATCTATATGTATTACAGTATATAATTTTAATATTAATAATAATTAATAATAATAAATATTATATTATATTATGAATATAATTTTGAAAGTCTTAAAGTATATAGTAATTGAAATCACATGTTACATAGTTGTTGGACGCCCTTTATTTGGCATGTGTTGCCGACAGTTTCAATTTGATTATTATATCGTTGTCCATTGCTAAACAGTTGCGGATAAAAGTGTTCCTAAAAATCTCAAATTTTTAGATTAAATATATTTAATTATTTCACTCATTAACTGTTTGAAACCTGATAAAAAAGGCTCAATAATTATTTATTTTCTGTTCCAAATTATATGTACGGAGTACTAATATTTAAACTTAAAAGGTAAAAATATTTTTAACAAGTCTAATATCTTCGTAATCGATTTAAAGTTCAACTTTTATTTTAGTCTTTCATGAACATGTAATATATTTATATTAAAACTAACGATACGTCAACTGAGTGTTGTTGTCGTTTACTAATTAGGCTCGAAATCCTTCATTTTCAATATACACATTATATATATATATATATATATATATATATATATATATATATATATATATATATATATATATATATATATATATATATATATATCCAATCTTAATTAACAAGTTTAAATAAATAAATATATTAATTATATTCTTTTAAACAACTAAATATAATATTATATATTTACAAGTAAAATTTATATATATATATATATATATATATATATATATATATATATATATATATATATATATATATATATATATATATATATATTTAATTTACATAATAGTTTTTATTACATCGCATATCATTTTACATATTTATTTCCTACAATTAAATCATATATTATATCAAATAATATTTCAAATTATTATATATATGTATCTATTTACATTTTGTTGTTCGTGAATCGTCAGGCATGGTCAAAGGGTAATTGATTTCAAGAATATAGTTTCAAACTTTTCGAGACTCAACATTACAGATTTTGCTTATCGTGTCGAAATCAAATAAAGATTAAGTTTAAATTCGGTCGAAAATTCCCGGGTCGTCACACCGGGAGTGCCATAGTGTGTGCGAGTGTACTATGATGTGAACCACAAAGCCGGTAGCATCATGGTGCATGTGTTGTGATGTGAACCACGGAGCCGGTAGCATCAAAGTGTGAAACACGGAGCCGGTAGCACTATAAAATGAGATGTGAACCACGGAGCCGGTAGCTTCTAAGTGTGAACCACGGAGCCGGTAGCACTATAAAATGAGGTGTGAACCACGGAGCCGGTAATACCGAAGTGTGAACCACGGAGCTGGTAGCACTATAAAAGAGTATGACTCGAATGCGTAGTGACGTGAACCACGGAGCCGGTAGCGTCATAGCATTACGTATGGTGTGAACCACGGAGCCGGTAGCACCATGACGTGTGTATGGTTAACTATATAGTTTGTGTATGTGTCGTTGTATAGCATAATATATTATTTCGGTGAATATGCTATTTTTTACACTAGTTGCGGTATTTGGAGGTTATTAGCTTATACTCGGAGTTTGTATGCTAATTGTTATTGCTAGCGATATACGGTGTATGTAAGTGTATGCAAATAGGTATATTATATATGTATATGTATAATTATTGCATTCACTAAGCTTTGCTTACCCTCTCGTTGTTTACCTTTTTATAGGCTCGAGCGTTGACAAGGGTAAGAGCGTCCGATTGGATTAGAGATCCCGCTTTGTTTTGATAGGGGACGCTTTTGAATGTGTTAGATTTTGAAGTTTGACCGAGAGTTGGGTAGTTTAACCCCCCAAACATCATGCTCTAGTGTCATTTGGAATTTAAACTAATTCGGTTGAAACTTATATATTTTGTACGAAACTCGTATTTCGGCCATATGTGGGCCCGGGTTCGTAAAACTTGTTTTATCATTAAAATGTGTTAGTTTTACATATTTGAACATGTTGTGAACAGCGTTTCGTCTAAATATGTCGGGAAGTGGGAGATCTTTATTTGAAAAATAATCAAACCGGACAGAAGCTGGAATGGCCTGTGCGCGCCGCGCACCCTAGGGTGCTGCGCACCGCGCACTGTTCTATATATAAAAAAAACAATTTTGCGTATTCGTTTGGATATTGGGTTGGGTTGTTACATCATAGTCGAGCAAAAAAAACATACGCGGTAGAACAAAAAGTTTCATGGTCGAGCAAAAAAACATACGCGGCCGAACAAAAAGTTTCATGGTCGAGCAATTTTTTGGCTGGTGAAAATGTAGAACATGCATGTAGAAAACATAAGGTAGAACAGACTAATGTAGAACATGTTCGAATTTTCAATTTTTTTTCAAATTGGACCTGATTTTCTTCTAATTATAACTTTGTAGAACATAAATAATTTCAAATTTCTCCAAATTAGTTCGAATTTCACCATTTTTGTTCAAATTTCACACGTTCTACATCAAAATCAGCTTTTTTTTATTTAGCCCGAATTAGGGTTTTGGGTGTAAACCCAAAACCCTAAACCCTAAACCCTAAACATCATGTTCTACATAAAATGTAGAACTAAGCAAAACGATCAAAAATAAAAATTGTTCGACTACAAGCATTTTTGTTCGATCGCGTCCTATTTTTTGCTCGACTACCTTAGTTCTCAGAGTTCTCATTGCTTAAAAGTTCTCATTTGATTCCTCTACTATATATATATATATATATATATATATATATATATATATATATATATATATATATATATATATATATATATATATATATATATATATATATATAGGGGCAGGATCAATGGGAAAGTAACCAATCGGGGGGGAAGCAAATGTTTTTTCGTTTTTTTTTGGAAATTTTTTTTCCAGTATCAAGATCACACAAAAATATGAACATTTAGAAGAGACACTTCGTGATGAATGTTATTATTTAGGCGGGAAAACGATCGACAAAAATAACATTCAAGATAATATTGTTCGTGAAGAATATGAACGTTTTTTTTTTCATGTTTTGTGAAGTAAAATTTAGCCCGATTTAGAGTTTAAGGTTTAGGGTTTAGGGTTTAGTTTCATGACCCGTCCTAATCCATCTGGACGAATACATTACATTTGGTTACATCGCGAGGTACTTGACCTCTATATGATACATTTTACAAACATTGCATTAGTTTTTAAAATACAAACTTTCATTTCATCGAAAGTTGACGGAATGCATACCATTTCATAATATATTCAACTTAATTGACTTAGTAATAATCTTGATGAACTCGACGACTCAAATGCAACGTCTTTTGAAATATGTCATGAACGACTCCAAGTAATATCTCTAATATGAGCAAATGCACAGCGGAAGATTTCTTTCATACCTGAGAATAAACATGCTTTTAAGTGTCAACCAAAAGGTTGGTGAGTTCATTAGTTTATCATAACAATCATTTTCAATAATATAATAGACCACAAGATTTCCTTTATTCAATAATCATACACTCGCAAGTGCTTAAAAAAATCATTCATATGGATTGAACACCTGGTAACCGACATTAACATCATGCATATAGAATATCCCCAAAATAGAAAATCCATTTGTATAATATAAACTCGAAGTACTAAAGCATACCATTTTCCAGTATGGGGGGAGTTAGTGCCCGTAGATCTACCTTTAGGATTCGCGTCAATTAGGGTGTCTGTTCCCTAATTCTTAGGCTACCAAGCTAAAAGGGGTGATATTCAATTCGATAATCCAACCACAGAATGTAGTTTCGATTACTTGTGTCTATTTCGTAAAACATTTATAAAAGCAACGCATGTATTCTCAGTCCCAAAAATATATATTGCAAAAGCATTTAAAAAGGGAGCAAATGAAACTCACAGTAATGTATTTTGTAGTAAAAATACATATGACGATATTGAACAAGTATAGGGTTGGCCTCGGATTCACGAATCTATATCATTTGTACATATATTTTAAAACATATACTTGTAATTTGAACAAATATATATATTATTATTAATAATATACTTTTTATATTATAGGTTATATAAATAAATTTAATATATTTAATTCATTCATTTTATGTAATTTATACATATCATTTCAATATAGTTTTTAATTAATAACATTTTATTGATAAAATATAGTAATAAGTAATATTAATATATTTGTAATGTGTTTGTATATAAAGTTTTTATTTGTAATAATAACAATAATAGTAATAGTGGTAATAATAATAGTAATAGTGGTAATAATAATAATAATAGTAATAACGATATTTCATTTTAACCATATATTTAATTTTCATAGTAAGATTTATATTTATTGTTTTTATATTTAATATCCTTAGAAACATTTTTAAAACTTTTACTTCCGTAATCATAACACTTATTAATAACAATAATTCTAATACTTAATACTAACAATTGTAATATTAATTCTAATACTTATATTAATATTAGTAATAATAGTAATCATAATACTAAATGATAATACTTAATAATGGTAATAATATTAGTAACAACAATATTAATAATAATTATACTTTCTATAATCATATTCATAATAATAAATAATAATAATAATTATAATACTAATAATAATAATAGTAATAATAATAATAATAATTTTGGTAATGATATATACCTTCCAAAGATTATATAAAAAGAAACGCCCCGAACCGGGCTCGAACCCGTGACCTCCTGCTTATACGCAAACCCTCTAAACCATTCTTCCATTTCATTATTTCCTGAAATTATTACATTCGATTTATATTTATTCTCTATTAGTTTATCCTTCTTCTTCTTCAATTTATTATTCAATCAGAGATTAATACTCTTTCAACTCGTTTATTTAACTTATTTAATTATTCTTTAGGATATATAAATCATCATTGATGCGTATTTACTGAAAACAATTTTAAAAGAACAAAAAAAAAAAGACAGTAGCACAGCTTGCTGTACGAGAAAAATATAGAATATAACTCAAAAAATAACTTCGCGTTTAAGGTTGTTTTAGAGAAAGTTCATAACATAAAATGTGTTACAATTGATTCATATAAACATTATAAATTATCAATTTGACTTCATTTGCAACAGGTATCTTAAATTTAATCAAAGAACAAATTTTGACTTTTTAATTTATAAACTTTGACTCAAAAATTACAACTCAACAAAACGAATTGAAACTTAAATTTTTGCAGAAAGTTTGAGTAAAGGATTTTTAACAACACTACATTAATAGATTCTTAATATTCTTTTGAATTGAACTAAATGCTTTCCACAGTTATGAACACAATAAATTTGAAATCAAATTTTGAATATTTGAACGTTTTAGATAATAATTATAACATGAAATATGTTCTAATTCATTCCTAGAAACTTTGTGAATCCTTAATTGTTCTAAAAACATCAATATGCATTCGATTTTTTAGGATGAACAATTTAGTTGACTTTTTAGAATTAACTTTAACTTCCAAATTCGAAATAATTAGAAAGAATTGACGATTGGAAACTTACAGTTAGTTTAATTAGATGATTCCCAACATCCTCTCATTTATAGATTTTGAAATGGAACTCTAATTCGAAGTTTTGATGAAATTCACCAAGAACAGAGGTCGACTAATATAACTGTTTCGTTTCCCAAATTGCAGATATAATTGATATTGGAAAATAATGGCTTGAATGATTTCTTTCAAAAAAACTGAGAAAGTCATTTGGTTTATAGCGAATGGTGATTGATAGAGCATTTCAATTACTCAGATAAGAATAGAAATAAAAAAAATAGTACAAGTATGATATCGATCGATTTGGTTATTTCTGAATTGAGATAGACTGGTAACCACTTTGTAGACAGGAAAACAAAATTCGCACAGTGGGATTGTGATGTCAAACAAATTCGCTTGATATATGTATATCTGTTATTATCATTTAAATATAAACATATAATAACAATATTGTTATTAATAATTAATAATTATAATAATATATAATAATCTAAATACAAATAATAATAATAATATCTATAATAATAATAAGAGTAATAATAATAATAATAATTCATATTATTCTTAATAATAATAATATTAATTATAATAATAATACTAATTATGTTGATGCTAATTATAGTAATATTAATTATAATAATATTAATAATAATAATAATAATAATAATATTACAATTTATATATATCAGTTATATTATTTTCAAATAATAATAACATTATATAACAATTTACAAGTATTAAATTTTATATCTATATATAATATTGACATATTAATATTCATAATACTGATATTAATATTAATATTTATTTTTATTTTAATAAATGTAATAATAATTATAATAATCTTAAAATCATGTTAATAATAATACTAATATTAATAATTCTAATATTGATATTAATATTAATATTAGTAGTAATAGTAAAAGTAATAATGATATTATTACAATAACTATATTTTATACTTGTAATTACATTAATATAATAATGTTACAATTTATTAATTATATCATAATTACTAATTATATATTATAAGATATTATATTTTGAATATTTAATATTTTTATATATATAATACTACTAATGTATTGAATTTATATATATTCATTTTAATCGTAACTTAATTATTCTATATATATTTTGAAATTAATTAAAGTGTTTTTTTTAATTCAAACTATTATATATACACTTATATTTATATTAATATATATATATATATATATATATATATATATATATATATATATATATATTTACACACAATTGTTCGTGAATCGTCGAAAGTCGTCAAAGGATAATTGCATTCATGTAAACTGTTCCAAAGTTTTCAAGACTTAACATTACAGACTTTGCTTATCGTGTCAGAATCTTATAAAGATTAAAGTTTAAATTTGGTCGGAAATTTCCGGGTCATCACAGTACCTACCCGTTAAAGAAATTTCATCCCGAAATTTAATTAAGGTCGTCATGGCTAACGATAAAAATGTTTTCACGACGAATATGTATTGATAAATAGAGTTTTATCATTATTGATTAGTATAGATAAAACGATTCGATCATGTGAAGCGTACGAGTGAAGCTATCACAAAAATAGTGGATTGAAAAAAGACAAGTTTCATCATAACTTTTGACTAGTCATGGTTGAATTCCAGAATTCAAGGGATTTAGAGGAAATCTTTGTAATAGAATTTGATTCTTCAATAATTAAGGAAATTAGAATCCTCTTTGGTTAAATGTGATGATCTGTCTCGATTGCTCTGTCTGATATTTCACTATAAATCCATTCTCTTTCGTTCCATTCTCACCATTCCTATGCTTTCTTTCTTAGTTCATACATCCAAAAGATTATGAAAATGCTTAACCAGTTCTAATCCTTGATATTTTCCTAATTATCATTCCTGTCATCCTTCTTTTCAATCTTTCACCAGAAAAATCTGTTTACTCCTACTATTACCTTGGGGTGATACTATTTTTAATTCTGCTGTCTCTTTATATTGCTATTCGTATTAATATCCACGGTTTGTAACCTCCGTCTTGTTATTGGGCTTTATATTTTCTCTTATATTTTGGAGCTCTTTGCCTTTTTATTATCTTCTCGACCTCTAGTAAAGCGAGTAACTGTCATACCCCGTCCAAATCCATCTGGACGAAGTCACTAACATCTGGTCCCATTGCGATGATCGACTCCAAATAATGTCTTTAAAATGAGCAAATGCACAGCGGATGATTTCTTTCATACCTGAGGATAAACATGCTTTCAAGTGTCAACCAAAAGGTTGGTGAGTTCATAGATTTATAATAAAACAATAAAATTCATAATTTTGATAGACCACAAGATTTAAATGATGCATGGTACAAATGGGCCCGAATCCTATACCCACCTGTAATGTACATGCGATATCTTTTAAATACATTACACCTATCTCGTGTACGAAATCATCTTTCATAAATCTTACTAACCGTACACATATCTTGTGCACAAAAATAACATACACATAACCTGTGTATAAAATCATTCTCTCGATACATAACATTCACTTTTCATTTCTTTCATAGCTTGGCTTGGTAACCGACCTTAACATATAATGCGCATAATAATATCCCCAAAATAGAACATCTCGTCTGTATAATAATCATATAAACTTCGAAGTACTAAACACCACGCCCACTAGCCCTTCCGTCTAGTGAACATTCTGGGTGGGGGTGTTAAACCCGATAGCTACCTTTAGGATTCGCGTTAATTAGGCATGCACTAATTCTCAAAATTAGTGATGTTCCCTAATTCTTAGGTTACCAAGCAATAATAATCAGGGGAAAAATATTCACAATAATTAGTGGCAATTATCAAGTCCACATAATTCAATAATAATCCACAGAACTTTTGTCTGCATAATAATTCATTCAAGGAATGTTTTGCTTGTGTCTATCTCGTCAACCATTTATAAAAGCATTTCATGTATTCGCAGTTCAAAAATATATTTCAAGAGCATTTAATAAAGCAGTTGTAAAAACAACGCATGTATTCTCGGTCCCAAAAATGTAAAGAGTAAAAAGGAATCAAATGAACTCACCATACGATATTTTGTAGTAAAAATATTCATACGACAATACTGAATAATGCAGGGTTGGCCTCGGATTCATGAACCTATATCATTCATATATATATTAAAACATATACTTGTAATTAAACAAATATATATATTAATATTAATGATATAACTTTTCTATTATGTATTTCTTTATTTAATTGAATATATTCATTTCATATATTTTGAATAAATATTAATATAGTTAAGTTAAATAAATTTATATGAAGATTATTTGTTTGTGAAATTAATAATTGTGATAATACTAGTTTTAGTAATAATATTGATACTGTACAATAGTAATGATAAAGGTGATGATAATAACGCTAATAAAAATTATGATATTAATAATGATAATAATACTAAGTTGTATTTAATATATATATATATATATATATATATATATGTGTGTGTGTGTGTGTGTGTGTGTGTGTGTATATATATATATTATTTCCTTGTTAAAATTATTAATTATAATAATACTTAAATAATATTAGTAACGATAAAAATAATCATATTCATAAAAATAATAATAAAGATAGTAATGATCGAAATAATGATAATTCTTATAATAACACTATTGGTAGTTTTTAAAAATAATAATCTTAATATTCATCCTTATACACATAATGATAATAATGTTAACGGTAATAAATATATTATCTTTAATAATAATAATGATGTGATAATGATAATGATAATAATGATAATAATAATAATAATAATAATAATAATAATAATAATAATAATAATAATAATAATAATAATAATAATAATAATAATAATAATAATAATATTAAAACTACCTTAAAAGGGAAAGCTTCCAAAAAGAAAACAATTTGACTTAGTCCGGACTCGAACCCGCAACATCTTGTTCCACACAAACACCCTTGAACCCTCTGATCTATTTTGTTTTTCTGATTTAAACACAGTCCAGTTATTTATAACCCTTTTTATGTTTCAAATCTGATTACTCCATTCATACTAAGCCCAACAATACATATACGGCCCAGCATTTAGCCCAACTTGATTCAGTTATTCGATTAAAATGTAAAAATAACCGCAGCAGCAAGGATTCGAACTCCAGACCATTCTTAACCCCATCAACACTTCAAACCATTCTGCTACTACATGCTTTTCTGTTTTAATACAATTTCTAATTTTTATCTAACCCATTAACAGTTTTTCTCCTCTTCTCTTCACTGTAAATGACTTTCATTATCATTAATATTTTCCTTATTAATGTTATACGTATCATATTTATTCTTATCCTATATCAATATCATCTTGATATATAGCTCATCAATATCATATTATGTACCCTTATTACCATCTCCATATCTCTATTAATATCGATATCATAATCTATCATCACTTAGTCATGAGCTATCCTAATCATATTAATATTATCATTAATCTCGTCACCTTCATCAACTCATATCCTCACCATTTTCATTCTCTATAATGGAAATAAAACAGAAACGAGGAGTAGTAGCAATATAGCTGTAAGAGGCTAGCAACAGCAAAAAAAAAAAAAATTACAGATTGGGTTGGGTAGTGTATCGAATCAGTATTAGGCCTAGTATTGAATCATTGAGTCAAGAAGCCCAATTTAACGAAATTATCACGGCCCACCAACAATTCAAGGGTTACGTTCTATTAGTACACTAATTCTTGTACACGGTTTAAACTAAAAGTAGGTGGGGTTCTTGGGATATCGACATAGTAACCCTACCATTATATGAACGTGATATCATATATCATTATGCTGTTGTCTTTATCCCTACATCTCTTTCCATAAACCTAATCATACCGCACCATTGCTAGAAAAACAATACTTTGTATAAATAATTGGTAAGTGCTATTTTCTTTACAACTAAGGTCAATATATCGCCTATCATCTTACCTTATACTCTTCCTCTCTTCTTCTTTTTCTTGGTTAGTTTTCGAATACAAATAGCAGAAACATTGAGCATCGACAATAGTGATATAGCAGTAATTGTTGTTGGTTTATTTGATGATATTATTCGAATAAGAAATGGAAACCATGATAGTTGCATTAAGTTTTATGGGGTGGATTTAGGATGGCGAGTGGTGTTGATTTATAGGTTGTATAAAAATCAGAAAATTGCAGTGTAGCAGCAACGATTTATTCTAATTTGTTTATATCGTGGAGTCAACAAGAACAGGATAATATAGCAGTAGCAAAGGAGACAGAAGCAGGTATCTAGCAGTGATTAGTAACAAGTTACAGGTTTGTTTTGTTGGTGTTCACGAATCCATCAGAAAGAAAAGAAAAAAAATATAATATAAAGAAAGAGAAAGAGGGAAAGGAGGAGATGGAGGTTTATTGGTGATGCTTTGATGTGAAGATGGTTGTGGTGATCAATGGTCGACATATAGAATCAAGATCAGAAGAAAGAACAAAATAGAATATGGAAAGCAGATTAGGACTGGGACGTTCAACAGCTTTTGGATTGTTCTTCTGATTTAAGTCGTGATTTGTACTAGATTGGAAACATAAAGCAAAAATTTCTACAGCAAGATATCGATTGGAACTATATCTAATTGTTTGACAGTGAATGCAGCTGTCACCAGTGGAGTAAAGAATTGAGAATGGAAGATAAAGTTGATCTTGATATCTCATTGTGTTTGTTTGATAGCTTGAATTTCTCGACAAATATCTTTGTGTCAGAAGAAAAAAGTTAAAGAGGAAGTCGACCTCTAACATATTTTGGTTTTATTCTTTGATTAAACACAGATTGGTACGATCAATTAAATAGAAGGACAATCATCTACAATTTTGAAAATGAGTTGTAACAGAATACGTATTCTATTGCATTTATATAAGTATATACTGTTTTTATATAAATATACATGTATATGCATTTGATTAGATACACAACTGTATTTTGCATAAGTATCTGTATATATATTTCTGATTTAGTAATTAGCAATACTAATTTATAGATATAATTATGTTAATAATATATTCTGTGATTATTATTACTAACAATAATAATAGAAATATTAATAATATTAATAATAATTATAAAAATACTACTAATAATAGTAAAAAAAATAATACTGATAATAATAATAAATGATAATACTATTAATAACAAAAATGATAATAATAATAATAATAATAATAATAATAATAATAATAATAATAATAATAATAATAATAATGATTTTTAATGATAAAGGTAATAATAATATCTGATAATAATTAAGATATATCATGTTATTTGTATCAAATTTCATATCTATACTTTTATATTACAATTAATAATATTATTAATACATATATTACTATTAATGGAAGGAATAACAATAATATTAAAATAACATTCACCTTAACTTGTAATTAGATATATTAATATTTTAATTTATTAATTATGTAATATTTACTAGTTATATACATATATATATATATACATATATATATATATATATATATATATATATATATATATATATATATATATATATATATATATAATAACATACATTCTAACATTTAATATTTATATATTTTAATACAATATTTATATAATCATTAATTATATAGAAATTATATATATACTACATATTTAATTACACACAATTGTTCGTGAATCGTCGGGCGTAGCCAATGGTTAATTGAATGAATGTATACAGTTTCAAAATCTTAAGACTCAACATTACGGACTTTGCTTATCGTATCGAAATCATATAAAGATTAAGTTTAAATTTGGTCGGAAATTCCTGGGTCATCACAGTACCTACCCGTTAAAGAAATTTCGTCCCGAAATTTGAGTGGGGTCGTCATAACCAACAATAAGAATGTTTTTCTGACGAATATGAGCTGATAATTAAAGTTTTATTACCATTGAATAATTAGGATAAAACGATTCGATTACTCAAAGCGTACAAGTGAAGCTTATCACAAAAGATCGAGATATGGTAATAGATATTCGTCTTTACTTTTGACATAGTCATGGTTGAATTCCGAAATTCAAGGGATTTAAAGATAATCTTCGAAATCTAAAAGATTTGATTCTTCGGCGAATAAGAAAATTAAGATCTCTATAATTAAATACGGTGATCAGCCTCGATTACTCTGTCTGATATTCCCATTATAAATTAAACTTTTTCCGTTTCATTATTTTCATCACTTCTATACTCAATTTCCAAATTCAAGAGATAGTGAAAATGCTTAATCCTATTCTAATCCTTGATATTTTTCTAATTATCACATCTGTCATCCTTCTTTTCAATCTTCCACCAGAAGAGTCTGTTTACTTCTACTATTACCTTGGGGTGATACTATTCTTAATTTTACCGTGTCTTTATATTGTTATTCGTATTAATATCCATGGTTTGTAACCTCCGTGTTGTTATTGGGCTTTATATTTTCTCTTATATTTTGGAGCTCTTTGCCTTTTTATTATCTTCTCGATCTCTAGTAAAGCGAGTAACGGTCCAGAATTTGTAAGTATGGAACTTCGAATGAACTTAATGTTCTAAATAAGAAAGAACGTAATAGCACGATTTGATTTGTCAAATTACCAGAATCATTGAGAATAGAACTATCAAGAATATATTTTCTTGATATGTTCAGAAGTTAATCAGAATGAAAGAGTTATATAACATGACACATGATGACGTTATAATCTGTGAATCATCATGTTCTATTTAGAAACTCAGCATGATTTACTGTAATATAATCATGTTGATCAAGTGTCATTATATTATACTAACTCATGCATCAGTTCCCAACATTACTTCAATAACATTCATATTTTAAGCTCGGAAGTTTACAGAATATAGAAACTAACAGTTTCTATATGATGTAACACTGATAGCACGAAGAGATTAATGATTTCAGATAAGAATAGTTATAAAAATATCTTCAGAAATATGGAAGATATTTATAATGAAAGATACGATGATATCTTGGAATTTCTAATATCGATGGATGATGATGAAGGTTTGTCCGTAACGATTTAAGTTAGGAACAAGGTATTCGTTAATGACTTCAGCAGATATTGAATCATTTGGATTCTTTGAAGGCAGGTCTAGTCTATGTGGTTTGTCCACAGCCTCCTTCATGGTTTGCTCAATCCTTTTACTAGTTCCAACTTTTCTGTGCTTTACCAACATACTATCTTCATCATCACCCTTGTGGTTGTTAAAGTCGCTTACAGCTTTTTTGCTGCTTCATCAGCATTTTTCAACATTCCGAGTATTGATTCGTAGACTGGGTGTTTTTCAAGATATTTCAGAATGGAAGATCATAATTCTAAGAGATAATTGTTATATGTATACATATAACTGCTGATGTAGAAATGCTGCGGGATTCGATATACTGATTATTGGTTCTCAGTAATTGGTATGGCAATTCTCGTTACAAGATGCGGATGAGTATATGATAGGATTTTATTGAACAAATATAATGATTCTTCGGAGAAACTTAAGTCGATGAGTAATGAAGTTGCTGGTAAGTTTCTGCTAATGTGGTGAGATATAAACGGTTCTCCAGTAACAATGATGAAAGATAACTTATATAACAAGGTTATAATAAAGTTTATTCGAATGAAAAATCGAAATTGATTTGCTGAAGCTGTGACAAAATTGGCTAATTTGAAAAAGAATTGTAATGTTATATTCGGTAATAACAATGCCAAAGGAGCTATCACATATATGTGTTAAACTTCTACTTGGGTTCCGGAAGTTCTTCCAGGTGCATGACTGTGGATAACATGTGGTTGGATTATCATCTCGATTGAGGTGTTTTTAAGAATCATGAAAGGTTTGAATGCAGATTGTAATTGTCAAGATATAAATGAGATTGAAGATGAAATCAAGTGGCAAACTTGAGGAAATATTTAACTGTAGTAGATGTAATTTATTTACTATCTTTTAAGTCAAAATGTGTTGTAATTAATATTTCCTACTCTTTTAATACTTTTTAATTGTCCATGATAGTAGTCCAATAGTCCAATAGTTCAACCAAAACTTGTATATTGTAGGGATATAGTCACATAGGAACAGTTAGCTAGGAACATTCAGCTAGGATTTGGTTAGTATAGGTTTAAAATTTTTACGTAGTTAATTAATTGGTTACTAATAAATTTTATTTTGTTCATTATTTTCTTCATTATGCCACTTGTCAAATCTTGACTTGGGTTTTGATTGGCAGAAACTCGTATATGAAATTGAATTGGAATGAAAATGGTTATTCTTTGGTGAACGGATACGTATATGTGTGGTTTTGAGCAGTATTGTTAATGACTGCTGAATCTAAATTGAAGAATGTACAGCGTAACTTATTAATGTGAAATCTTAAATATTCCTCGGGTATTACCTACCCGTTAAAATATTTTCACCATTAACAGTTTGTACAAATTTTTTTTTTTTTTACAATCTTTATGAAAGCATATATATATATATATATATATTCTTCAGATGTAATCATGGATTTAATGAGTTAACATGATATTAAACTCATTTAGTTTTCAGTTGGAACTAGAATAAATAATCTCTAAAACTTTAGGGATTACATATTCATTATGTCGAACAAAGATAAATGAGGTAGAACGGTACGTAGAATGAAGATCATACTCGAAGTACAGATGGTGATATTGAGGCATGGATTGTTGATGATACTGGTGTTATTATTGATGGTACTGTTGGTGCCGGTGATATTGCTGAAGCTGGTAAATTTTGCACCATATTCTCCAAATTGATTACTCGAGCGCGAAGTTCGCTAACTTCTTCTATTATTCCGAGATGATTGTCGGCCGGAACAAGCAGATGACTAAGGTTTAGAATTGTGAATAGAATATAATCGTGTCGAACTACTCTGGAAATGAGGCTGAAAATGGTGTTTCGAATAGATTCGCCGGTAAGTGCTTCAGGTTCTTCGCCAAGAGAGCAATTTGGTTGGTGGAAGGATCGCAGTCTTCGTGTCTCCATTGATTAAGTCGACTACAAAACCATCATATGAATTGGGGATGGCTGATTGATTTATTCATTCTAGTGACACCGCTTTTACAGCTTAGGTGAATATCCATGTAGGAATAGTTGCCGAAATAACTATCGGAATAGCTATCGAAATCTGAGGGACTCGAACTGGTTGAGGGATTCATCTCGTATGATCAGATGAAGTATTTTCGATAAGAAATAGATTATAGGTTGTAGATTAGTACACTGTAATACATAATTTACATATGCATATATAATACTAAAATCCCATAAATTACAGAGGAATCTACGGAAGCTATCAGGCAAAGGTAACAATAACAGATACGATAAGATATGAATTTATCTATACACTGTCTATGCAATAGAGGCAGTAAGACGTGTCTAGACTTTAAGGATGATAAGCAAGTAATTTTCGACACAAAATGATAAGCAAAAATTTTGACATGCAGACACGGTCGAAGTCCAGACTCACTAATGTATCTAAACAACTATCAGTTAGACACACTAATGCAAGACCTGGTTCGCTAAGACCACCGCTCTGATACCACATGTCATACCCCGTCCTAATCCATCTGGACGAAGTCACCAACATCTGGTCCCATTGCGATGATCGACTCCAAATAATGTCTTTAAAATGAGCAAATGTAAAGCAGATGATTTCTTTCATACCTGAGGATAAACATGCTTTCAAGTGTCAACCAAAAGGTTGGTGAGTTCATAGATCTATAATAAAACAATAAAATTCATAATTTTGATATACCACAAGATTTAAATGCTGCATGGTACAAATGAGCCCGAATCCTATACCCACCTGTAATGTACATGCGATATCTTTTAAATACAGTACACCCATCTCGTGTACGAAATCATCTTTCATAAATCTTAGTAACCGTACACATATCTTGTGCACAAAAATAACATACACATAACCTGTGTATAAAATCATTCTCTCGATACATAACATTCACTTTTCATTTCTTTCATAGCTTGGCTTGGTAACCGACCTTAACATATAATGCGCATAATAATATCCCCAAAACAGAACATCTCGTCTGTATAATAATCATATAAACTTCGAAGTACTAAACACCACGCCCACTAGCCCTTCCGTCTAGTGAACATTCTGGGTGGGGGTGTTAAACCCGATAGCTACCTTTAGGATTCGCGTCAATTAGGCGTGCACTAATTCTCAAAATTAGTGATGTTCTCTAATTCTTAGGTTACCAAGCAATAATAATCAGGGGAAAAATATTCACAACAATTAGTGGCAATTATCAAGTTCACATAATTCAATAATAATCCACAGAACTTCTGCCTGCATAATAATTCATTCGAGGAATGTTTTACTTGTGTCTATCTCGTCAAACATTTATAAAAGCATTTCATGTATTCGCAGTTCAAAAATATATTTCAAAAGCATTTAATAAAGCAGTTGTAAAAACAGCGCATGTATTCTCAGTCCCAAAAATGTAAAGAGTAAAAGGGAATCAAATGAACTCACCATACAATATTTTGTAGTAAAAATATTCATACGACAATACTGAATAATGCAGGGTTGGCCTCGAATTCACGAACCTATATCATTCATATATATATATTAAAACATATACTTGTAATTAAACAAATATATATATATATATATATATATATATATATATATATATATATATATATATATATATATATATATATATATATATATATATATATATATATATTAATGATATAACTTTTCTATTATGTATTTCTTTATTTAATTGAATATATTCATTTCATATATTTTGAATAAATATTAATATAGTTAAGTTAAATAAATTTATATGAAGATTATTTGTTTGTGAAATTAATAATTGTGATAATACTAGTTTTAGTAATAATATTGATACTGTACAATAGTAATGATAAAGGTGATGATAATAACGTTAATAAAATTTATGATATTAATAATGATAATAATACTAAGTTGTATTATATATATATATATATATATATATATATATATATATATATATATATATATATATATATATATATATATATATATATATATATATATATATATATATATATATATTATTTCCTTGTTAAAATTATTAATTATAATAATACTTAAATAATATTAGTAATGATAAAAATAATCATATTCATAAAAATAATAATAAAGATAGTAATGATCGAAATAATGATAATTCTAATAATAACACTATTGGTAGTTTTTAAAAATAATAATCTTAATATTCATCCTTATACACATAATGATAATAATGTTAATGGTAATAAATATATTATCTTTAATAATAATAATGATGTGATAATGATAATAATAATAATAATAATAATGATGTGATAATGATAATAATAATAATAATAATAATAATAATAATAATAATAATAATAATAATAATAATAATAATAATAATAATAATAATAATAATAATAATAATAATAAAACTACCTTAAAAGGGAAAGCTTCCAAAAAGAAAACAATTTGACTTAGTCCGGACTCGAACCCGCAACATCTTGTTCCACACAAACACCCTTAAACCCTCTGATCTATTTTGTTTTTCTAATTTAAACACAGTCCAGTTATTTATAACCCTTTTTATGTTTCAAATCCGATTACTCCATTCATACTAAGCCCAACAATACATATACGGCCCAACATTTAGCCCAACTTGATTCAGTTATTCGATTAAAATGAAAAAATAACTGCAGCAGCAAGGATTCGAACTCCAGACCATTCTTAACCCCATCAACACTTCAAACCATTCCTCTACTACATGCTTTTCTATTTTAATACGATTTCTAATTTTTATCTAACCCATTAACAGTTCTTCTCCTCTTCTCTTCACTGTAAATGATTTTCATTATCATTAATATTTTCCTTATTAATGTTATACGTATCATCTTTATTCTTATCCTATATCAATATCATCTTGATATATAGCTCATCAATATCATATTATGTACCCTTATTACCATCTCCATATCTCTATTAATATCGATATCATAATCTATCATCACTTAGTCATGAGCTATCCTAATCATATTAATATTATCATTAATACGGCCCAGATTAGGACTGGGACGTTCAACAGCTTTTGGATTGTTCTTCTGATTTAAGTCGTGATTTATACTAGATTGGAAACATAAAGCAAAAATTTCTACAGCAAGATATCGATTGGAACTATATCTAATTGTTTGACAGTGAATGCAGCTGTCACCAGTGGTGTAAAGAATTGAGAATGCAAGATAAAGTTGATCTTGATATCTCATTGTGTTTGTTTGATAGCTTGAATTTCTCGACAAATATCTTTGTGTCAGAAGAAAATATTTAAAGAGGAAGTCGACCTCTAACAGATTTTGGTTTTATTCTTTAATTAAACACAGATTGGTACGACCAATTAAATAGAAGGGCAATCATCTACAGTTTTGAAAATGAGTTGTAACAGAATACGTATTCTATTGCATTTATATAAGTATATACTGTTTTTATATAAATATACATGTATATGCATTTGATTAGATACACAACTGTATTTTGCATAAGTATCTGTATATATATCTGATTTAGTAATTAGCAATACTAATTTATAGATATAATTATGTTAATAATATATTCTGTGATTATTATTACTAACAATAATAATAGAAATATTAATAATATTAATAATAATTATAAAAATACTACTAATAATAGTAAAAAATAATACTGATAATAATAAAAAATGATAATACTATTAATAACAAAAATGATAATGATAATAATAATAATAATAATGATTTTTAATGATAAAGGTAATAATAATATCTGATAATAATTAAGATATATCATGTTATTTGTATCAAATTTCATATCTATACTTTTATATTACAATTAATAATATTATTAATACATATATTACTATTAATGGAAGGAATAACAATAATATTAATATAACATTCACCTTAACTTGTAATTAGATATATTAATATTTTAATTTATTAATTATGTAATATTTACTAGTTAAATATATATATATATATATATATATATATATATATATATATATATATATATATATATATATATATATATATATATATATATATATATATATATAATAACATACATTCTAACATTTAATATTTATATATTTTAATACAATATTTATATAATCATTAATTATATAGAAATTATATATATACTACATATTTAATTACACACAATTGTTCGTGAATCGTCGGGCGTAGCCAATGGTTAATTGAATCAATGTAAACAGTTTCAAAATCTTAAGACTCAACATTACAGACTTTGCTTATTGTATCGAAATCATATAAAGATTAAGTTTAAATTTGGTCGGAAATTCTCGGGTCATCACAGTAACGGTCCAGAATTCGTCAGAATGGAGTTTCGAATGAACTTAATGTTCTATATAAGAAAGAACGTAATCGCGCGATTTGATTTATCTAATTACTTGAATCACTGAGAATAGAACTATCAGGAATATACTTTTTTGATATGTTTAGAAGTTAAGCAGAATGAAAGAGTTATATAACATGGCACATGATGACGTTATGATCTGTGAATCATCACGTCCCATTAGAAACTCAACATGACTTACTGTAATATAATCCCATTGATCAAGTGTCATTATATTATACTAACTCATGCATCAGTTCCCAACACTACTTCAAAAACATTCATATTTTAAATTCGAAGGTTCACAGAATATAGAAACTAAAACAGTTTCCTTTAATGATATAATACAGATAGCGCGGAGAGATAATTAATATTGGACGAGAATATTTATGAAGATATCTTCGAAAATATTGAGGACATTAATAAAGAAAGATACGATGATATCTTAGAATTTCTAATATCGATGGATGATGAAGAAAATTTGTTCGCAAGAGTTTAGAGTCAGAAGCAAGGTATTCGTTAATGACTTCAGTAGATACTGAATCATTTGGATTCTTTGAGGGCAGGTTTAGTCTTTTTGATTTGTCCACAGCCTTCTTCATGGTTTGCTTAATCCGTTTTCCAGTTCCAACTTTTCTGATCTTTGCAAACATACTTATTATTTATCTTTATACCTTCGACTGTTAAGGTCGTATACAGTTTTTTTTTTGTTTTTTTTTTTTTTTGCTGCTGTATTCAGCTTTTTCAGAATTTGAAGTATTGATTTGTAGACTGTGTGCTTTTTCAGAATTTCAGAATGGAAGATCATAATTCTAATAGATAAATGTTATATGTATACCTCTAACTGTTGATGTAGAAACGTTGCGAGATTCAAAATACAGATTTGCTGATTCCCGGTAATTGGCAAGGCAATTCTTGTTATCAGATATGGATGAGTACTTGATAGGGTTTCAATGAATATGTATAGTGATTTGTCGGAGGGACTTACACCAGAGAATACTGATGTTGCTGGTACGTTTACTGCTAATATGGTGGAACATAAAAGGTTCTCCGGTAACAATAAAAGAGCACACATATATATCAAGGTTATAATAAGGTTGTTTTGAACGAAAAGTCGAAGTTAACTTGCTGGAGCTGTGACAAAATTGGCTAATTTGAAAAGGAATTGCAATGTTATTTTCGGTAATAGAAATACCAAAGGAGTTAGCACAGATACGTGTTAAACGTTTACTCAGTTTTTGAGAGTTTTTGAGAGTTTTTCAGGTGTACAACTATATGCATAAATCTTTTTCTTCCGTAGATGAAGTACGGTTGGTTCATCCTCTCGATTGAGGTGTTTTCAAGAGTTATGAAAGGTTTGAACGCAGATTGTAATCGTCAAGATACAAATGAGGTTTAAGATGAAATCAAGTGGAAAACTTGAAGAATTGTTTAATTTCGTATGTTATAATCAATATTTTAAATCATTTTAATTGTCCAATATTGGTAGTCCATAGTTAGAAGTCCACAGTTACTAATTCAATAATTCATATATAGTTTATGATATTCGAATTAATTAATATGTATCGTGACTCGTGTACATGTATCAGACTCGATCACAACTCAAAGTATATATAATATTATAGAATCAACCTCAACCATGTATAGCTAACTCTATCATTACTGCATATAGAGTGTCTATGTTTATTCCAAATAATATATATTGATGCATCGATATGATATGTCAAAACCTTGTATACGTGTCCCGATATTTAAAGTGCGTAAAATAAATAATAGAAATTAAATGACGATAAATAAAATTGCGAGAATTAAAATTGCGATAATTAAATTGCGATAAATAATTTGCGATAAATAAATGTAATAAGGAATTAACAGTTAGCTAGGAATAGTTAGCGTGGATTCTTAACAGAATTTCTCATAGTTAATATGTTTGTTTCTAACAAATTTTATTTCTGTCAAATGTTTTCTTCATTATGCCACTTGTTGGATTCTGATAGGTCAAAATCCAAATATGAAATTGAATGAAAATGGTTATTCTGTGGTGAACAGATTCGTATATCGGTGGATGTAAGTAGGATAATAAATGACTGTTGAATTAGATTCGAAGAATGTACAGTATAACTTATTAAAGTGAAATCTAAATATTCCTCGATTATTACCTACCCGTTAAAATATTTTCACCATTAACAGTTTGTACAAAAGAATTTTTAATTACAATCTTTATGAAAACATATATACATATATATTTTCTTCAGATGTAATCATGGATTTAATGAGTTAATATGATATTAAACTCATCTGAATTACGGCTAGAACTAGATTACATAATCTCTAAAACATTTAGAGATTACATATTCATCATATCGTACGAAGATAAATGTTGTAGAACGTCATATAGAACGATGATTATTCTCGATGTATAGAATGAGATGTTGAGACATGGATTATTGAAGGTACTTGTGCTGTTACTGATGGTACTGTTGGTGCCAATGGTGTTGCTGAAGCTGGTAAATTTTGCACCATATTCTCCAAATTGATTACTCGAGCGCGAAGTTCGTTGACTTCTTCTATTATTTCGGGATGATTGTCGGTCGGAATGAGCGAATGAATAAGGTTTAGAATTTGAGATAGTATATAATCATGACGAGATACTCTGGATATGAGAGAGAAAATGGTGTCTCGAACAGGTTCGCCGGTAAGTGCTTCAGGTTTATCGCCCAGAGGTAAATTCGGTTGATGAAAAGGATCGCCTTCTTTGCGTCTCCATTGATTAAGTCGACTACGAATCCATTCCCAACTCATCCAGAATTAATGATGGCTAATTGGTTGATCCATTCCGGTTACACTACTTTCGGAGCTCAGGTGAATATTCATATCAGAATAGTTGTCTGAATAACTATCGGAATAGCTATCGGAATCCGAGGGACTCGAACTGGTTGAGGGATTCATCTCGTACGATCAGATGAAGGATTTTCAATAAGAAATAGATTATAGAATGTAGATTAGTACCCTGCAATATATAATTTACATATGCATATATAATACTAAAATCCCATAAGTTACGGAGGAATCTACGGAAGCTGTCAGGCAAGGGTAACAATAACAGATACGCTAAGATATGAATTTAACTATACACTGTCTATGCAAGAAGGGCAGTAAGACGTGTCTAGACTTTAAGGATGATAAGCAATTAATTTTTTTCGACAATAGATGATAAGCAAAACTTTTGACATGCAGACACGGTCGAAGTCCAGACCTACTAATGTATCTAAACAACTATCAGTTAGACACACTAATGCAACACCTGGTTCGTTAAGACCACCGCTCTGATACCAACTTTCATGACCCATCCTAATCCATCTGGACGAATACATTACATTTGGTTACATCGCGAGGTACTTGACCTCTATATGATACATTTTCCAAACATTGCATTCGTTTTTAAAAGACAAACTTTCATTTCATCGAAAGTTGACGGCATGCATACCATTTCATAATATATTCAACTATAATTGACTTAGTAATAATCTTGATGAACTCGACGACTCGAATGGACCGTCTTTTGAAATATGTCATGAACGACTCCAAGTAATATCTCTAATATGAGCAAATGCACAACGGAAGATTTCTTTCATACCTGAGAATAAACATGCTTTCAAGTGTCAACCAAAAGGTTGGTGAGTTCATTAGTTTATCATAACAATCATTTTCAATAATATAATAGACCACAAGATTTACTTTATTCAATAATCATACACTCGCAAGTGTTTTAAAAAATCATTCATATGGATTGAACACCTGGTAACCGACATTAACATCATGCATATAGAATATCCCCAAATCAGAAAATCCATCTGTATAATATAAACTTGAAGTACTAAAGCATACCATTTTCCAGTATGGGGGGAGTTAGTGCCCGTAGATCTACCTTTAGGATTCGCGTCAATTAGGGTGTCTGTTCCCTAATTCTTAGGCTACCAAGCTAAAAGTGTGATGACCCGGGAATTTCCGACCAAATTTAAACTTAATCTTTATATAATTCCAACACGATAAGCAAAGTCTATTAAACTGAGTCTCGAAATTTTTAAACTAGTCACATGGATTCTTTTGACCTTTGACCATTGCCGACGATTCACGAACAATTGTTTGTAAATGAATATATATATATATTGTAAAATTTAAATGTTAAATATTTAATATATGTTATTATATATATATATATATATATATATATATATATATATATATATTACATAATTAATGATATGTAATATTAATAACTAATATAATAAGTTTAATTATAAATTAAATTATAATTGTTATAGTAAACTTTTTTTTTTATTATTTTCCATAGTAATACCAATATTAGTATTATTAATACGATTAATATAAATATATAATATATATATACAAAAATTGATATTGTTATATTACTGATATTATTACTAGTATTGTTATCATTAATAATACTAATATTAGTATTATTATTATTAGCATCATTAATAAAATTATTAATATTATCATTAATATTATTATTATAAATTCTATGATTATTAATTATCATTTCAATTAAAAATTATGACTACCATTATTTTTAACATCACTAGTAATATAAATATTATCATTTTATTCGTATTCTTAATAAACTAATAATATTAATTGATTTCATTAATAAACTTATATTATAAATTTTGGTTATAGAATTTAGTATATATGTAGATACGTCGTATTATATAAATAAAAATACAGATAAATTATAAGAATAGCAAATAAATTTATTCATGTCACAATCGTTCCATTTTTTTTATGCTTTCTGAAATCCTTTTTCTATTCCAGATTCGTTGTTAATCACTACAAACAAACTGATATCAAATTCTGTTGGAAGTTCAATTCTCCTTTAACACTATTATATAACTTTTTTTTTTTTCTTCTTTGTCCGGTTATTAAAAGTTGTCGACAGCAATACTAACTAAAGCAATTAATTTCAATTATTTAGATTCTGTAAAATATGTTATTTAGCACTGTAAGTCGAATGAGAGAAGACCCCACATATTGTTTATCTTGAGCTCCCAAAAAGCAAATTCAATCCACTTGATTATTTTTGCTATTTGTTTTCTGTGTTATTTTCGACTACCACCAAGTACTACCTCGCCTACATCAAGAAATAATATTTTCCTTCTCTTTTCATATATACTACTCACATCACTCCAGCATCTTTGACCATAAACACCTTGATTTTCTTTTGTTTCTATTGAATCACAAATACTACCAAAACCTGCTGCAGCTACACTTATATTTCTGTGTTATTCTGTTAAACGCACCCAACCGCAATTATAAACCTGTTCCTGATCAAATTACGCTATTGCCATAATATTGTTGCTGCATTTTTCTTCCTGTCATTAATTCCTCAAACCGTCACCATGTCGTCTTCAAATCATCTTTCACCACCATGGTATAACCATCATCACCTTAACACCTTGACACCCATATCCACCACCACGCACCCATCTAACTTGCAGTTGCGATACATGTTTCTATTTCTTGTTTTCTTTGTTGTGAAATCATGAAAATCCAAAACCCAACAACCCTGCTCGAAATCTTTCTTACTTCCTGTTTCTTTGTCCAACACAAACCGCACCTATATATATATATATAAAGCATATAGAAACCGAACAATTTCTTTGAATGATAAAGTGAATACTTATTAAAGAATACAAAAGTTGTTAGTGATGATTGAAAGGTATCCAATAAAAGAAAAATGTGTATCCAATCACCACATAATTTCCTTTCAAAAAGCTATTCCATTAATATATATATATCAATTAGAACCCACAAAGAAAGTGACTGTAAACTTTCGATCTGTTTAATTATTTTTTTACACGAACGGGCTTATCAACAAGTGATAATTGGGCTGCAACCTGTCTTACTAGGCCGAATTATTTGTTAAATAGACTGGTATGATCTCGTTTCTACTTGGGCTCATAAGGTAAAACGGGCCACGATGATTAGAAGTTATCGGTTCTGGTAACAGGTTCATATCTAACTGCAAAACAAACACACAAGCATTGGTGAAGCAATAATGTTAGTGATCAGAGTTAGGTTATGTTATAGTAACGATGATGATTACAGTTAGACGATTAGGAGACGATGAGGGATTGTTATATTATGATCACAATGATGATTACGGTTTATGAATGGAGTTAATCCTGATCGAAAGCGATTATAATTAGAGGTTGATTAAGTTATGATACGGTGATGCTAGATGATAATGAGCGATGACTCACGAAATGTTATGATATTTTTATGATCAAGATAATGATGATATTGATGATGAAGGGATCAAATGGGTTTTGAAATTTATGAAGAAGATGAATTAGAGGAGGGTTAAGTATTTTTAAGATGGTAATAATTTCAGAAAAATGTGAATCAGGGGAATGGTCTTGAGTGTTGTCGGTGAGCTAGAGGTCGCGGGTTCGAGCCTCTCCATGGGTAATCCTTTTTTAGTGAAGCAATTTTAGATGGTATATATTTTATCACCTTTCCATTATCATTATAATTATCATTCTTATCATTATTATTATTATTTTTTTTTATTTTAAAGTGTGTAGTATTATTATTATTGAGACTAAATTTTTATATAAAAATTATCATTTTTATTATTAGAACTAGCATTATTATTATTAGAATTATCATTATTTTTATCATTATTATTTTTATTATCATTTTTATTATTTTTAACACTAATATTATTATTCTTATCATTATTATTATTAGTATTATTAATTATTAATGTATCAAATAAAGAGTTTCTATGTAAAAATATATTATTTACATAAAACATAACTATATTAAAATGTTTGTAATAAATATTAATTATCTATTTATTATATATAAAATAAATATAGTTAATTTAGTTATTAATGGAACGTACAAGTTACTAAATTAACAATTAATAATAATACCTAAGACTTGTTCGAATTCCATTATATGTGTTAATATACAAATAAATGATATAGGTTCGTGATCCGAGGCCAACCCTGCATTATTCAGTTGTTAAATATCGTCATATGTATTTTTACTACAAAATACATTGAGTGAGTTTCATTTGCCCTTTTTACTCTTTACATTTTTGGGCTGAGAATACATGCAATGCTTTATTAACTATTTTACAATATTTATATGCGTGAGTTCATTTGATTCCCTTTTTACTCTTTACGTTTTTGGGCTGAGAATACATACAAATGCTTTATTAACTGTTTTACAATATTTATATGCGTGAGTTTCATTTACCTTTTTACACTTTATATTTTTGGGCTGAGAATACATGAGCAATTTTTATATATGTTTTTACGAAATAGACACAAGTAATCAAAACTATATTATATGGTTGAATGATCGAAATCGAATATGCCCCTTTTATAAAGTCTGGTAATCTAAGAATTAGGGAACAGACACCCTAATTGACGCGAATCCTAAAGATAGATCTATCGGGCCCAACAAGCCCCATCCAAAGTACCGGATGCTTTAGTACATCGAAATTTATATCATGTCCGAAGGAGGATCCCGGAATGATGGGGATATTCTTATATGTATATTGTAAATGTCGGTTACCAGGTGTTCAATCCATATGAATGATATTTTTGTCTCTATGCATGGGACGTATGTTTATGAGAAATGAAAATATGAAATCTTGTGGTCTATTAAAAATTATGAAATGATTATTTATGTTAAACTAATGAACTCACCAACCTTTTGGTTGACACTTTAAAGCATGTTTATTCTCAGGTACGAAAGAAATCTTCCGCTGTGCATTTGCTCATTTTAGGGATATTACTTGGAGTCATTCATGACATGTTTCAAAAGACGTTGCATTCGAGTCGTTGAGTTCATCAAGATTATTATTAAGTCAATTATAGTAAGATATATTATGAAATGGTATGCATATCGTCAACCGTTGATGTAATGAAAGATTGTCTTGTCAAAAATGAATGCAATGTTTGTAAAATGTATCATATAGAGGTCAAGTACCTCGCGATGTAATCAACTGTTGTAAATCGTTTATAATCGATGTGGACTTTGTCCGGATGGATTAGGACGGGTCCTTTCAAAAAGGGATGATATTCGATTCGATAATCCAACCATAGAATGTAGTTTCGATTACTTGTGTCTATGTCGTAAAACATTTATAAAAGCAACGCATGTATTCTCAGTCCCAAAAATATATATTGCAAAAGCATTTAAAAAGGGAGCAAATGAAACTCACAGTAATGTATTTTGTAGTAAAAATACATATGACGACATTGAACAAGTATAGGGTTGGCCTCGGATTCACAAACCTATATCATTTGTACATATATTTTAAAACATATACATGTAATTTGAACAAATATATATATTATTATTAATGATATACTTTTTATTTTATAGGTTATATAAATAAATTTAATATATTTAATTCATACATTTTATGTAATTTATACATATCATTCCAATATAGTTTTTAATTAATAACATTTTATTGATAAAATATAGTAATAAGTAATATTAATATATTTGTAATGTGTTTGTATATAGAGTTTTTATTTGTAATAATAACAATAATAGTAATAGTGGTAATAATAATAATAGTAATAACGATATTTCATTTTAACCATATATTTAATTTTCATAGTAAGATTTATGTTTATAGTTTTTATATTTAATATCCTTAGAAACATTTTTAAAACTTTTACTTCCGTAATCGTAACACTTATTAATAACAATAATTCTAATACTTAATACTAACAATTGTAATATTAATTCTAATACGTATATTAATATTAGTAATAATAGTAATCATAATACTTAATGATAATACTTAATAATGGTAATAATATTAGTAACAACAATATTAATAATAATTATACTTTCTATATTCATATTCATAATAATAAATAATAATAATAATAATAATAATAATAATAATAATAATAAATAATAATAATAATTATAATACTAATAATAATAATAGTAATAATAATAATAATAATAATAATAATAATAATAATAATAATAATTTTGGTAATGATATATACCTTCCAAAGATTATATAAAAAGAAACGCCCCGAACCGGGCTCGAACTCGCGACCTCCTGCTTATACGCAAACCCTCTAAACCATTCTTCCATTTCATTATTTCCTGAAATTATTACATTCGATTTATATTTATTCTCTATTAGTTTATCCTCCTTCTTCTTCAATTTATTATTCAATCAGAAATTAATACTCTTTCAACTCGTTTATTTAACTTATTTAATTATTCTTTTGGATATATAAATCATCATTGATGCGTATTTACTGAAAACGATTTTAAAAGAACAAAAAAAATGACAGTAGCACAGCTTATTGTACGAGAAAAATATAGAATATAACTCAAAAATTAACTTCGCGTTTAAGGTTGTTTTAGAGAAAGTTCATAACATAAAATGTGTTATAATTGATTCATATAAACATTATAAATTATCAATTTGACTTCATTTG
This sequence comes from Rutidosis leptorrhynchoides, assembly GCF_046630445.1. Classification (NCBI taxonomy): domain Eukaryota; kingdom Viridiplantae; phylum Streptophyta; class Magnoliopsida; order Asterales; family Asteraceae; genus Rutidosis; species Rutidosis leptorrhynchoides. Next base: position 186,501,774 of record NC_092339.1, read on the forward strand.
CAACAGGTATCTTAAATATAATCAAAGAACAAATTTTGACTTTTTAATTTATAAACTTTGACTCAAAAATTACAACTGAACAAAACGAATTGAAACTTAAATTTTTGCAGAAAGTTTGAGTGAAGGATTCTTAACAACACTACATTAATAGATTCTTAATATTCGTTTGAATTGAACTAAATGCTTTCCACAGTTATGAACACAATAAATTTGAAATCAAATTTTGAATTTTTGAACGTTTTAGATAATAATTATAACATGAAATATGCTCTAATTCATTCCTAGAAACTTTGTGAATCCTTAATTGTTCCAGAAACATCAATATGCATTCGAATTTTTAGGATGAACAATTTAGTTGACTTTTTGGAATTAACTTTGACTTCCAAATTCGAAATAATTAGAAAGAATTGACGATTGGAAACTTACAGTTAGTTTAATTAGATGATTACCAACATCCTCTCATTTATAGATTTTGAAATGGAACTCTAATTCGAAGTTTTGATGAAATTCACCAAGAACAGAGGTCGACTAATATAACTGTTTCGTTTCCCAAATTGCAGATATAATTGATATTGGAAAATAATGGCTTGAATGATTTCTTTCAAAAACACTGAGAAAGTCATTTGGTTTATAGCGAATGGTGATTGATAGAGCATTTCAATTACTCAGATAAGAACAGAAATAAAAAAAATAGTACAAGTATGATATCGATCAATTTTGGTTATATCTGAATTGAGATAGACTGGTAACCACTTTGTAGACAGGAAAACAAAATTCGCACAATGGGATTGTGATGTCAAACAAATTCGCTTGATATATGTATATCTGTTATTATCATTTAAATATAAACATATAATAATAATATTGTTATTAATAATTAATAATTATAATAATATATAATAATCTAAATACAAATAATAATAATAATATCTATAATAATAATAAGAGTAATAATAATAATAATAATTCATATTATTCTTAATAATAATAATAATAATATTAATTATAATAATAATACTAATTATATTGATGCTAATTATAGTAATATTAATTATAATAATATTAATAATAATAATAATAATAATAATAATAATAATATAACAATTTATATATATCAGTTATATTATTTTCAAATAATATTAACATTATATAACAATTTACATGTATTAAATTTTATATCTATATATAATATTGACATATTAATATTCATAATACTGATATTAATATTAATATTTATTTTTATTTTAATAAATGTAATAATAACTATAACATTCTTAAAATAATGTTAATAATAATACTAATATTAATAATTCTAATATTGATATTAATATTAGTAGTAATAGTAAAAGTAATAATGATATTATTACAATAACTATATTTTATACTTGTAATTACATTTGATATAATAATGTTACAATTTATTAATTATATCATAATTACTAATTATATATTATAAAATATTATATTTTGAATATTTAATATTTTTATATATATAATACTACTTATGTATTGAATTTATATATATTCATTTTAATCGTAACTTAATTATTCTATATATATTTTGAAATTGATTAAAGTGTATTTTTTTAATTCAAAATATTATATATACACTTATATTTATATTAATATATATATATATATATATATATATATATATATATATATATATATATATATATATATATATATATATATATATATATATATATATATATATATATATATATATATTAATATACACACAATTGTTCGTGAATCGTCGGAAGTAGTCAAAGGGTAATTGCATTCATGTAAACTGTTCCAAAATTTTCAAGACTTAACATTACAGACTTTGCTTATCGTGTCAGAATCTTATAAAGATTAAAGTTTAAATTTGGTCAAAAATTTCCGGGTCGTCACATTTAGGGTTTGTGTTTTGGGTTTATTCCATAAACCCAAAACACCAAACCCTAAACCCTAAACTCTAAACCGTTCGTGTTAAAAACTCAATCTAAATCCTAAACTAAACCCTAAATCTAAACCCTATACCCTAAATTTCTAAACCCTAATATCTAAATCCTATAAACCCTAATATCTAAACTCCAATAGCTAAAACCTCAACATACGCTTGAAAAACACGATAATTATTATATATTACTTCTTCGAGCGTTTTCTGCCAAAATAAAAACATTTATCACAAAGTGTCTCTACTAAATGTTCATATTTTCATCCCATCTATAATGTTCGTGAACAAAGTTTTTTAAAAAAAACGAAAAAAAAAGTTGTTGCTTCCCCTCGCATCCCCCTAATTGGTTACTTCCCTCTTGATCCTACCACTATATATATATATATATATATATATATATATATATATATATATATATATATATATATATATATATATATATATATATATATATATATATATATATATATATATATATATATATATATAGGGGCAGGATCAATGGAGAAGTAACCAATCGGGGGGAAGCGGGGGGAAGGAAAAAAAAATTCGTTTTTTTTTTTGAAATTTTTTTTTTCGGCATCAAGATCACACGAAAATATGAACATTTAGAAGAGACACTTCGTGATGAATGTTATTATTTAGGTGGAAAAACGATCGACAAAAATAACATTTAAGATAATATTGTTCGTGAAGAATATTAACGTTTTTTTTTTATGTTTTGCGAAGTAAAATTTAGCCCGATTTAGAGTTTAGGGTTTAGGGTTTGGTGTTTTGGGTTTATTCCATAAACCCAAAACACCAAACCCTAAACCCTAAACTCTAAACCCTAAGCTCTAAATCGTTCGTGTTAAAAACTCAATCTAAATCCTAAATCTAAACCCTAAATCTAAACCCTAAACCCTAAATTTCTAAACCCTAATATCTAAACCCTAATATCTAAACCCCAATAGCTAAAACCTCAAAATACGCTCGAAAAACACGATAATTGTTATATATTACTTCTTCGAGCGTTTTCCCGACAAAATAAAAACATTTATCACAAAGTGTCTCTACTAAATGTTCATATTTTCATCTCATCTATAATGTTCGTGAACAAAGTTTTTTCAAAAAACGAAAAAAAAAAAAATTGCTTCCCCCCGCTTCCCCCCGAATGGTTACTTCCCTCTTGATCCTACCACTATATATATATATATATATATATATATATATATATATATATATATATATATATATATATATATATATATATATATATATATATATATATATATATATTGTGGTAGGATCAAGAGAGAAGTAACCATTCGGGGGGAAGCGGGGGAAGCAAAAACTTTTTTTTTTCGTTTTTTGAAAAAACTTTGTTCACGAACATTATAGATGAGATGAAAATATGAACATTTAGTAGAGACACTTTGTGATAAATATTTTTATTTTGGCGGGAAAACGCTCGAAGAAGTAATATATAACAATTATCGTGTTTTTCGAGCGTATTTTGAGGTTTTAGCTATTGGGGTTTAGATATTAGGGTTTAGATATTAGGGTTTATAGGGTTTAGATATTAGGGTTTAGAAATTTAGGGTTTAGGGTTTAGATTTAGGGTTTAGATTTAGGATTTAGATTGAGTTTTTAACACGAACGGTTTAGAGTTTAGGGTTTAGGGTTTAGGGTTTGGTGTTTTGGGTTTATGGAATAAACCCAAAACACCAAACCCTAAACCCTAAACTCTAAATCGGGCTAAATTTTACTTCACAAAACATGAAAAAAAAACGTTCATATTCTTCACGAACAATATTATCTTGAATGTTATTTTTGTCGATCGTTTTCCCGCCTAAATAATAACATTCATCACGAAGTGTCTCTTCTAAATGTTCATATTTTCGTGCGATCTTAATGCCGGAAAAAAAAATTCAAAAAAAACGAAAAAAAAAAAAAATTTTGCTTCCCCCCGCTTCCCCCCGATTGATTACTTCCCCATTGATCCTGCCCATATATATATATATATATATATATATATATATATATATATATATATATATATATATATATTTATCTAATTATGTGGTATATGCATGTTCAGATGTCTAATGCTAATATATATCCAAGAAACCACGATGAGGTCGACTTTGAGTTGCTCGGCTATTCGAAAAGAAGGCAATGGGTTCTTCAAACAAATATGTATGGGAATGGAAGTGTCCATTCTTTGGAACAACTACCACATTGTGTAAGTTCTCTTGATTCACCCTTGTTAACTACTTGACCAAATGGCTAGTTTTTCTAACACTCACACTGTTTAGGTGTTAACATTGGCATACATATAAGACTACAAAAGTATAAAATGCCAACATAGATGTTCTCATTTTAAAGTGTAAAAAAAAAAAAAAAAAATACTCTTTTGTCAAAAAAAAAAAAAAAAAAAAAAACTGTTTACTTTACTATTTAAATCAGTGACAAGATAATTGTCTAACTGCAAATAACAACTATTGTATATCATGGAAATACCCACTGTACCCCAATTTATTAATTTCAGTCACTAATAAATAAATTCAATCAAACATAATTTAAATATAAAGGCAAACAGTAGCGGATTCAGGAATTTGTAAGGATAGGGTGAAATTCTTAGTCTATGTTACGAGTCCAATAGAAGATCATCAATTTCAACCACATATTTTTTTAGAAAATTTGTTCATATCTATTGATTAACAACACATCAACAAACAACATTACTAAAATCATGAAGTAAAAAGGATAGGAAAAAATCTCAAGAAAACCAATGTTAAACAATTCTAAACAATTACAATATATTATACTTAACGACAATAATTTGTATAACTAAAAGCCTTTGAACTTAAAATTTATAGCATAAATTGCATAGTAGCATAATTCTGTTCAAGTAAAGGCCCAAGTAAAAATTTTAAAACTTCTAATAAATGAAGGGCTGGACTTTACAAATGATGTAGATTTGGACTTAGATAATTAATCAAATATGAAAAGATTGGGCTTATTTTGGACTTGACCCCACTTGTTATACATTGCTTCTGCCCATAAGAGGTAAAGTTATATTTTTATCATGGGTTTATCACCAAAAAGCCCATTTTTTAAAGCTTTCTTGCATGAGAGCACAAAAAAAAAAAAAAATTGTCAATTTGCCCTCGCAAGGAGCAAGGTGTCTTGCTCCCTTGCGCCTTGCGTCCAGTGGTGGATCCAGGAAATTTTTTCACCGGGGGCGAAATTTTTTTCTAAAACGTAAAGATTTTTTTTGGCTAAATATGGAGGTTTTGGGGCAAAATATAAGTTTTTTGAGCAAAATTTAGAGATTTTTTTGGCAAAATACGAAGGTTTTGGGGCAAAATATGGAGATTTTGGGACAAAATATGGAGATTTTGGGACAAAATATGAAGAGTTTGGGGCAAAAAAAAAATTCCACCGGGGGCAAAATTGAAAAATCGAAAAAATTTACACTAAAAATTGCAAATCCACCAGGGGCGGCCGACCCACCCTGACCCATCATAGGTCCGCCCCTGCTTGCGTCCTTGCGACCTTGCTTCCACCTAGGAGCAAGGAGCAAGGCACCTTGCTCCTTTGCTTCCACCTGGGAGCAAGGACGCAAGGTGACTCTTGCTCCCTTGCTCCCAGGTGGAAGCAAGGAGCAAGATGCACTTTGCGTCCTTGCTCCCAGGTGGAAGCAAAGGAGCAAGAGGCACCTTGCATCCTTGCTCCCACCCGCTTCCCCCCGATTGGTTACTTCCCTCTTGATCCTACCCCTATATATATATATATATATATATATATATATATATATATATATATATATATATATATATATATATATATATATATATATATATATATATATTTCATTTTCGTACAGCCAATACAAATTATTGTTTTAAAACAAGAACATGGGTAACATTCATTGATTATAAGGATAAATTTAACTGTAAAAATTAAAGTTATTATACGTATTGCTACAAGTCTACATCTACGGTAAGATAAAATGAGCTATTAAAGACTGTTGTGCTATCATGTTCTAATCTCCGTCTCAAAAAAGCCCTCGATACTTCAACACCTGTAAATTATGCAAAAATTAGCAAAATGTCAATTTCAACTTAATTAACATCCTTTGACAATGGTCACTTTGGTAAAAATCAAAATGGTGTTGGAATCGATATGAATTCTAACTTTACTCATGTTTCAGCAAGAGAGTCATTAATGTCAACTATACCTGACAATTGAGTCTGGTTGGATTTGAGTCATCAAGAGAGTGTAAGTATCAGCTATAGCTAGCAATTGTTTCAACAAAATAAGAGTTAATGTCAACTAATTGCGCTTATTCAACACAAAAACAACATTTTCTTAACTGTAACACTTGCCTGATCCACTCATGTTGTCACTTCTAGCAAAGAAAATGGATTGAATCAAAGAAAATGAATTCCCAACAGAAAAAAGAACTCAAATTAGTGTATGATAAACAAAGAGCAATACCATGTCAAGAGAATTAGCTCCGAGTGAAGCAAGTTCAGACTCTCCAGTTACAGCAAAGTCATCTGGAAGCGCCAACTACTTCCTACAATAGTATTTTCAAACAATACCACAATGCATCGCTTTACTACATTATGAACAAAATCAAATCAGAAATCTATACATTGCAGATAAAGATGTACACCTCATATCAATCTCATATGATAGATATAGATAAACTTACATTGCTAACAAAGTCGAAGCACGATTAAAGTAACTGAACTACGATCTATTAAAGGTATATAAATTTACACAGACCTTGATGTGATGATATTGACATTAGAAGCCTTGGTAAGTGCCTGTAATCAAACACAGCCAAATCTTAGCAATCAAGCTAAAAGAAGATCAAATAAGACAAACTCAAAACTAATCAAAAAGAAATCGCACAAGATAATAAAGTATTTCGTAAAACTTGTATGTCTTAGAAAAACTTATGAATCAGTGAAGGTTGATACTAGATACTATTTACCATATCACTTTAATTAACTACATGATTAAATCTCATCAGAAAAGTATATTTGTACTCTAAGCATTCATATACAAGCTGAAAATACTCTAAACCCGATGAAAACTACTATAAAGACTTTTAAATTAACTAACGAAAAGAAATAAATATTGAATTCACATAAAATGCGATAGCATTCACACCTCCAAATTGCTGCAATACCATGAGTCCAACTCCAACCTAAAACACTACTACCATTATTTGAATGCAAAGGGAAAAATATGTTAGGATTTAACAAGTTCATAATACTTAAAACATTTTAAGAATCAAACTTATAGCGGAAGCATGTAATTACCATTTTAAAACATTGTATATCTTTAACCAATTAAAGTTAAATCCCAATTAGGATCAAGTTATGAAGTATGCTTACAAACTACAAGCAAGTAAAGAGTTTATACCTACTCCAAACTTGTTGATAAATGATGAGGATGATGATGATGAATGGAGCTCCAAAAGAATGAAATCTCAGGTTGTTATACCCCAAACTTGTGCACCAACACCCTAGCTTTTGGTTAGGATTTAATGACACTTGAAATGAGCTTAAAAGATCAAATTTAGAACTTCCTTTTGCTCCCCAAACCCCACGGTTTTCAGCAGCTCCAATGGAGAGTTTGTGCAGTTTTTTTTTATGTGTAATTGCAAGTATATCTCTCCACAAAAGAGTCAAAGTGCATGTATATGGAAATGAGAAAGTATGACCAACAAAAAGGAATCTCCGGCATGTGTTCTTACATTTCCAAGGCCACTTCCCCTTTTGTTTAATAAAATTAGTTTTATAAAAGTTAAATTTTATAAAACTTCCATATAATTTATTATGTACATTTTATTTATAAAACTAATTTTATATAAAAATGTAACATAATAAAATTAATTATTTAACCTATAAATAATTAAATTCATATTATATAAATTATTCCATAATTTATATACACATCAAGTAATATCATTTTAGAAAACCATTTTTCTTAAATTCCAAGTGTCGCGTAATTTAATCAACGATCCAATCGCTAAGATCAAATACGATTAAGGTGTCGGTAAGCTTGTTATTGGGTATGACCCGACTTGGATCAAAACATATTAGCCACGTTAATTTAATATGTCTCTCGGGCATACGAAATACCTTCAATCCCCCACTTGCACGAGAAACATACGAAATTAATGCAAGTGATGGATACCACCTAACGACCGTCCATCACCCCCAATATGTTATGACTTTGTGCCATTCAATAACATCATCCTTTTCGAGTTTCCATCTCGAATATGAATAGCTGAATCTTTCATTTTATCCTTTTGTCCTAGATGTCATGTTAAATCCAAGAGACACAGAGTGATCACTCTCTTCTAGATTTAACTTTATCAGACCTTAGACATTTGACTCTCAACGAATAAGAGGGACAAATTCCATCTTGACTACATACGTCCCAAATATATACCTTGCATTATACCTGAGCTCTTCCTTATGAACTACCATATTTCAGAATAGCGAAGGAAAGAATCAAGGCACAATATTTGGTAAATATCCGAACCCAATATGTATCTCAGGTCAGAGGATACAATGATATTCGCCTTTACTCAAGATTACATGTGATCAACCACAAAGGCTCCATTTAGTAAATCTTGACGGCGGGTCTTCCAATATTTGTATCCACAAATATCTATGAACCTTGGTTGCAACCTTGCCCCACATTCATCTCGTGAATGTATACCAATCCAAGTTCATAATAGTCTAAACCTCACACTTGTTCCCACAAATGTGATCGACTACGAAATTTAGAATAATTTCTTATTCATGGATAAAATATGCAAAATAGGAACTTGACTCAAAATAAATTAATACCATAATTATATTAATGAGTTTGAACAATTTTGTTCCGTTACAATACTTAAAACAGATCATGACCAATCACTAGAATATCGAAGCCCTAATGCACAAACATGTCCTGCATGTTTTGCTCCATGTAAGAGCTTCGTGAGAGGATCCGCTATATTAAGATCTGTGTGAACTTTGCGAATACATATCTTTCCCTTTTCAACTTCATCCCTTATGTAGTTGAATCTCCGCTCAATGTGACGGGTCTTTTGGTGAGCACGAGGTTCTTTTATTTGAACAATCGCACCCTCGTTGTCACAAAAGATCTCAAGAGGGTCCTGAATGGAAGGGACCACTCCTAAGTCGTCAATGAATTTCTTCATCCATGCAGCTTTCTGAGCTGCCAATGAGGCTGCAATGTACTCTGACTCTGTAGTGGATAATGCAACAACATCCTGTTTTGAACTCTTCCATGAGACTGCACCTCCATTTAACGTGAAGACATAATCGGACTGTGATCGAGAATCATCTCGATCAGTTTGGAAACTCGCGTTCACGTAACCTTTTACAGCGAGTTCCTCCTCACCAGACCCGTATATAAGAAACATATCCTTAGTCCTCCTAAGGTATTTCAATATACTTTTAACCGCAATCCAATGACTATCTCCTGGATTATTCTGGTATCTACTTGTCAAGCTAAGAGCGCATGACACATCCGGTCTAGTACATATCATTGCATACATGATTGACCCAATAGCAGATGCGTACGGGACTTTCTTCATTCTCTCTTGTTCATCTTGCGTGGTAGGGCACTGAGATGAACTGAGAATCGTTCCTCTTTGAATAGGTACCAAACCTTTCTTAGAGTTCTCCATCTTGAACCTTTTCAAGATTTTTTCAATGTATGCACTTTGATTAAAACTTATCAATTTCTTGGATCTATCCCTGTAGATCCCACTCCCCAAAACGTATTGTGCTTCTCCAAGATCCTTAATGGAGAAGCATTTACTTAGCCAAGTTTTAACACCTTGCATTGCCGGAATATCATTTTCAAATAACAATATATCATCCACATATAGTACAAGGAACATGATAGTGCTTCCACTAGCTTTCTTGTATACACAAGCTTCATCACCATTTTTAATGAAGCCAAATTTCTTGGCCTCCTCATTAAAACGATGATTCCACATTCTAGATGCTTGTTTCAATTCGTAGATTGACTTCTTTAACTTGCATACCTTTTTAGGATATTTCGGATCAACAAAACCTTCAGGCTATACCATATAGACATCTTCCTCAAGATATCCATTTAGGAAAGCGGTCTTAACATCCATTTGCCATATTTCCTAATCATAATGAGCAGCAATGGCAAGTAATATCCTAATAGACTTTAGCATTGCCACAGGCGAAAACGTTTCATCATAGTCAACCCCTTGAGTTTGAGTGAAACCTTTTGCTACAAGTCTAGCTTTATATGTATTTAAGTTTCCATGAATGTCGGTTTTCATTTTGAAAAGCCATTTACAATCAACTAGCCTTGAGCCAGTAGGTTGTGCAACAAGTTCCTAAACTTGGTTGTCATACATGGATTGCATCTCAGCGTTCATGGCTTCCTACCATTTATCTTTATCAATTCTTGATAAAGCATCTTGGTAGTTTGTTGGTTCATCCAAATCAACCACATAGCAACCATCCATGAGAAACCCATATCTCTCAGGAGGATTACTAATCCTACCAGATCTGCGAACGTCTTGTATACTTTGATCATCCATTTGATTATTCTCAACATTTTCATGTTGAGTGCTAGTGTCAACCAATTGTGTATCATCTACTTGATCTTGAGCCTCTTCAAGATCTATCTTCCTTTCACTATTACCTTCCATTAGGAACTTAGTTTCAAGGAATTCAGCCTTTCGTGCAACAAATACATTCTGCTCGGAAGGATTATAGAAATAATATCCCATATCATCCTTGGGATATCCTATGAAGATACACTTCGTGGATCGAGAATTCAACTTATTAGGGACGTAACGCTTAGGATAAGCTTCACATCCCCATTCCTTTAAGTATGATAGAGATGGAGGTTTTCCAAACCACATCTCATGAGGAGTTCGTTCCACTTTCTTAGTTGGGGCCATATTTAAAATACGAGCCGCGAAGCATAGAAAATAACCCCAAAATGATAGAGGCAACGAGCTTCTAGCCATCATTGATCGAACCATATCCATTAGGGTTCGGTTCCTCCTTTCGGAAACTCCATTAAGTTGGGGTGTTCCAGGAGGAGTGAGTTGCGAGATAATCCCACAAATTTTAAGATGATTTTGGAAAGCATTGCTTAGGTATTCACCTCCTCTATCGGTACGAAGTACCTTGATTGTCTTATTGAGTTGATTTTGTACTTCGTTTTGATACTCTTTGAATGTCTCAAAAGTTTCGTCCTTATGTCTTAACAAGTAGACATATCCGAAACGACTGAAGTCATCAATGAAAGTAACGAAGTATCTTTCACCATTCCTAGTTATGGGCTTGAAGGGTCCACATACATCCGAATGTATTAATCCCAATAAGTCTTTAGCCCTTTCATAGGTCCCTTTGAAAGGTGCTTTAATCATTTTGCCTTGTAAACAAGATTCACATACATCAAACGAGTCTAGTTCATTTGATTTCAAAAGTCCATTCTTTTGAAGTGTATCCATTCGATTCTTGTTTATGTGACCAAGGCGACAATGCCATAAGTAGGAATCACTCAAATCCCTTTTGAGTTTCTTGGTGTTTGCATGGAACATTGAGCTATTGTATGATGTGTCATCATGAACCAATTCATAAATACCATTCGAAGGCGAAGCCTTGAAATAGAACACATTATCTAAAGAAACATGGATATCATCATCAATAAAATTAAAATCATAACCACATTGTCTTAAACGGGAAATAGAAATAATGTTTCGAGTCAAATCAGGAGCATAGAAAACATTTTTCAAAATAAGCTCCAACCCAGTTTGTAGCTTTAAAACAAAGTCTCCTTGAGCCTCTACGTGCACCTTTGCACCATTTCCCATGAAGAGACTTGTTGTTCCCGCTCCTTGTTTACTTCTTTTGAACCCCTGCAAAGAATTGAAAATATGAGTTTCACATCATGTGTCTAATACCCATGTATTAGAAGAAGTAATACTAAGCTCAATGTATACCATATATACATTACCTGAGGTTTACCATGCATCCCTCTTTTCTTTCAACTCCTTCAGGTAGATCGGGCAGTTACGTTTCCAGTGACCCATTTCACCGCAACCAAAGCACGGATCTTCTTTGGGGTTTGCTTTACCAGCAACCTTTTGCTTCTTGTTATTATTGGTTAGGGTAACCATCTTCCCCTTTCCCTTACCCTTGCCTTGGTAGGCGGGTCCTTTCCTCTTAGCCACCTTTGGCTTAGAAGTGTTATTGTTTTTGGACCCGTCTTCATTGATCATAAACACGGGTGAAGCCCTTTTACCCATGCTTGCTTCGGCCGTCTTAAGCATGGCATGTAATTCGCCAATGATCTTATCCCAACCATTCATATTGTAATTTAACACGAATTTGTCAAACCTTTTTGACAATGAGTTAAGGATAAGGTCCGTGGCTAATTCATTAGACACGTTGCAATTTAGACGGTTCGCTCGATCAATTAGGCTTTTCATCTTAAGAACATAAGATGAAATGGATTGGGAGTGGCGCTCGACACGAGCTTGTTGAAGGAACATCTCCTTCAATTGTGAGATCATGTCATATGCACTATGATGCTCGAAGTCCTTTTGGAGTTCGTGAAATGTCCCGTTCTTATTGATTAAAAACGTTCCATATTAATTGATTTCGTTGCGAGGTTTTGACCTCTATATGAGACGTTTTTCAAAGACTGCATTCATTTTTAAAACAAACCATAACCTTTATTTCATAAATAAAGGTTTAAAAAGCTTTACGTAGATTATCAAATAATGATAATCTAAAATATCTTGTTTACACACGACCATTACATAATGGTTTACAATACAAATATGTTACATCGAAATCAGTTTCTTGAATGCAGTTTTTACACAATATCATACAAACATGGACTCCAAATCTTGTCCTTATTTTAGTATGCAACAGCGGAAGCTCTTAGTATTCACCTGAGAATAAACATGCTTTAAACGTCAACAAAAATGTTGGTGAGTTATAGGTTTAACCTATATATATCAAATCGTAACAATAGACCACAAGATTTCATATTTCAATACACATCCCATACATAGAGATAAAAATCATTCATATGGTGAACAGCTGGTAACCGACATTAACAAGATGCATATATAAGAATATCCCCATCATTCCGGGACACCCTTCGGATATGATATAAATTTCGAAGTACTAAAGCATCCGGTACTTTGGATGGGGCTTGTTGGGCCCGATAGATCTATCTTTAGGATTCGCGTCAATTAGGGTGTCTGTTCCCTAATTCTTAGATTACCAGACTTAATAAAAAGAGGCATATTCAATTTCGATAATTCAACCATAGAATGTAGTTTCACGTACTTGTGTCTATTTTGTAAATCATTTATAAAACCTGCATGTATTCTCATCCCAAAAATATTAGATTTTAAAAGTGGGACTATAACTCACTTTCACAGATTTTTACTTCATCGGGAAGTAAGACTTGGCCACTGGTTGATTCACGAACCTATAACAATATATACATATATATCAAAGTATGTTCAAAATATATTTACAACACTTTTAATATATTTTGATGTTTTAAGTTTATTAAGTCAGCTGTCCTCGTTAGTAACCTACAACTAGTTGTCCACAGTTAGATGTACAGAAATAAATCGATAAATATTATCTTGAATCAATCCACGACCCAGTGTATACGTATCTCAGTATTGATCACAACTCAAACTATATATATTTTGGAATCAACCTCAACCCTGTATAGCTAACTCCAACATTCACATATAGAGTGTCTATGGTTGTTCCGAAATATATATAGATGTGTCGACATGATAGGTCGAAACATTGTGTACGTGTCTATGGTATCTCAAGATTACATAATATACAATACAAGTTGATTAAGTTATGGTTGGAATAGATTTGTTACCAATTTTCACGTAGCTAAAATGAGAAAAATTATCCAATCTTGTTTTACCCATAACTTCTTCATTTTAAATCCGTTTTGAGTGAATCAAATTGCTATGGTTTCATATTGAACTCTATTTTATGAATCTAAACAGAAAAAGTATAGGTTTATAGTCAGAAAAATAAGTTACAAGTCGTTTTTGTAAAGGTAGTCATTTCAGTCGAAAGAACGACGTCTAGATGACCATTTTTGAAAACATACTTTCACTTTGAGTTTAACCATAATTTTTGGATATAGTTTCATGTTCATAATAAAAATCATTTTCTCAGAATAACAACTTTTAAATCAAAGTTTATCATAGTTTTTAATTAACTAACCCAAAACAGCCCGCGGTGTTACTACGACGGCGTAAATCCGGTTTTACGGTGTTTTTCATGTCTCCAGGTTTTAAATCATTAAGTTAGCATATCATATAGATATATAACATGTGTTTAGTTGATTTTAAAAGTCAAGTTAGAAGGATTAACTTTTGTTTGCGAACAAGTTTAGAATTAACTAAACTATGTTCTAGTGATTACAAGTTTAAACCTTCGAATAAGATAGCTTTATATGTATGAATTGAATGATGTTATGAACATCATTACTACCTTAAGTTCCTTGGATAAACCTACTGGAAAAGTGAAAAATGGATCTAGCTTCAACGGATCCTTGGATGGCTCGAAGTTCTTGAAGCAGAATCATGACATGAAAACAAGTTCAAGTAAGATCATCACTTGAAATAAGATTGTTATAGTTATAGAAATTGAACCAAAGTTTGAATATGATTATTACCTTGTATTAGAATGATAACCTACTGTAAGAAACAAAGATTTCTTGAGGTTGGATGATCACCTTACAAGATTGGAAGTGAGCTAGCAAACTTGAAAGTATTCTTGATTTTATGTAACTAGAACTTGTAGAATATATGAAGAACACTTAGAACTTGAAGATAGAACTTGAGAGGGATCAATTAGATGAAGAAAATTGAAGAATGAAAGTGTTTGTAGGTGTTTTTGGTCGTTGGTGTATGGATTAGATATAAAGGATATGTAATTTTGTTTTCATGTAAATAAGTCATGAATGATTACTCATATTTTTGTAATTTTATGAGATATTTCATGCTAGTTGCCAAATGATGGTTCCCACGTTTGTTAGGTGACTCACATGGGCTACTAAGAGCTGATCATTGGAGTGTATATACCAATAGTACATACATCTAAAAGCTGTGTATTGTACAAGTACGAATACGGGTGCATACGAGTAGAATTGTTGATGAAACTGAACGAGGATGTAATTGTAAGCATTTTTGTTAAGTAGAAGTATTTTGATAAGTGTATTGAAGTCTTTCAAAAGTGTATAAATACATATTAAAACACTACATGTATATACATTTTAACTGAGTCGTTAAGTCATCGTTAGTCGTTACATGTAAGTGTTGTTTTGAAACATTTAGGTTAACGATCTTGTTAAATGTTGTTAACCCAATGTTTATAATATCAAATGAGATTTTAAATTATTATATTATCATGATATTATCATGTATGAATATCTCTTAATATGATATATATACATTAAATGTCTTTACAACGATAATCGTTACATATATGTCTCGTTTAAAAATCATTAAGTTAGTAGTCTTGTTTTTACATATGTAGTTCATTGTTAATATACTTAATGATATGTTTACTTATCATAGTATCATGTTAACTATATATATATATATCCATATATATGTCATCATATAGTTTTTACAAGTTTTAACGTTCGTGAATCACCGGTCAACTTGGGTGGTCAATTGTCTATATGAAACATATTTCAATTAATCAAGTCTTAACAAGTTTTATTGCTTAACATGTTGGAAACATTTAATCATGTAAATATCAATCTTAATTAATATATATAAACATGGAAAAGTTCGGGTCACTACAGTACCTACCCGTTAAATAAATTTCGTCCCGAAATTTTAAACAGTTGAAGGTGTTGACGAATCTTCTAGAAATAGATGCGGGTATTTCTTCTTCATCTGATCTTCACGCTCCCAGGTGAACTCGGGTCCTCTACGAGCATTCCATCGAACCTTAACAATTGGTATCTTGTTTTGCTTAAGTCTTTTAACCTCACGATCCATTATTTCGACGGGTTCTTCGATGAATTGAAGTTTTTCGTTGATTTGGATTTCATCTAACGGAATAGTGAGATCTTCTTTAGCAAAACATTTCTTCAAATTCGAGATGTGGAAAGTGTTATGTACAGCCGCGAGTTGTTGAGGTAACTCAAGTCGGTAAGCTACTGGTCCGACACGATCAATAATCTTGAATGGTCCAATATACCTTGGATTTAATTTCCCTCGTTTACCAAATCGAACAAAGCCTTTCCAAGGTGCAACTTTAAGCATGACCATCTCTCCAATTTCAAATTCTATATCTTTTCTTTTAATGTCAGCGTAGCTCTTTTGTCGACTTTGGGCGGTTTTCAACCGTTGTTGAATTTGGATGATCTTCTCGGTAGTTTCTTGTATAATCTCCGGACCCGTAATCTGTCTATCCCCCACTTCACTCCAACAAATCGGAGACCTGCACTTTCTACCATAAAGTGCTTCAAACGGTGCCATCTAAATGCTTGAATGGTAGCTGTTGTTGTAGGAAAATTCTGCTAACGGTAGATGACGATCCCAACTGTTTCCGAAATCAATAACACATGCTCGTAGCATGTCTTCAAGCGTTTGTATCGTCCTTTCGCCCTGCCCATCAGTTTGTGGATGATAGGCAGTACTCATGTCTAGACGAGTTCCTAATGCTTGCTGTAATGTCTGCCAGAATCTTGAAATAAATCTACCATCCCTATCAGAGATAATAGAGATTGGTATTCCATGTCTGGAGACGACTTCCTTCAAATACAGTCGTGCTAACTTCTCCATCTTGTCATCTTCTCTTATTGGCAGGAAGTGTGCTGATTTGGTGAGACGATCAACTATTACCCAAATAGTATCAAAACCACTTGCAGTCCTTGGCAATTTAGTGATGAAATCCATGGTAATGTTTTCCCATTTCCATTCCGGGATTTCGGGTTGTTGAAGTAGACCTGATGGTTTCTGATGCTCAGCTTTGACCTTAGAACACGTCAAACATTCTCCTTCATATTTAGCAATATCGGCTTTCATACCTGGCCACCAAAAATGTTTCTTAAGATCCTTGTACATCTTCCCCGTTCCAGGATGTATTGAATATATGGTTTTATGAGCTTCTCTAAGTACCATTTCTCTCATATCTCCAAATTTTGGTACCCAAATTCTTTCAGCCCTATATCGGGTTCCGTCTTCCCGAATATTAAGATGCTTCTCCGATCCTTTGGGTATTTCATCCTTTAAATTTCCCTCTTTTAAAACTCCTTGTTGCGCCTCCTTTATTTGAGTAGTAAGGTTATTGTGAATCATTATATTCATAGATTTTACTCGAATTGGTTCTCTGTCCTTCCTGCTCAAGGCGTCGGCTACCACATTTGCCTTCCCCGGGTGGTAACGAATCTCAAAGTCGTAATCATTCAACAATTCAATCCACCTACGCTGCCTCATATTCAGTTGTTTCTGATTAAATATGTGTTGAAGACTTTTGTGGTCGGTATATATAATACTTTTGACCCCATATAAGTAGTGCCTCCAAGTCTTTAATGCAAAAACAACCGCGCCTAATTCCAAATCATGCGTCGTATAATTTTGCTCGTGAATCTTCAATTGTCTAGACGCATAAGCAATCACCTTCGTTCGTTGCATTAACACACAACCGAGACCTTGCTTTGATGCGTCACAATAAATCACAAAATCATCATTCCCTTCAGGCAATGACAATATAGGTGCCGTAGTTAGCTTTTTCTTCAATAACTGAAACGCTTTCTCTTGTTCATCATTCCATTCAAATTTCTTCCCTTTATGCGTTAATGCAGTCAAGGGTTTTGCTATTCTGGAAAAGTCTTGGATGAACCTTCTGTAGTAACCAGCTAGTCCTAAAAACTGGCGTATGTGTTTCGGAGTTTTCGGGGTTTCCCACTTTTCAACAGTTTCTATCTTTGCCGGATCCACCTTAATACCTTCTTTGTTCACTATGTGACCGAGGAATTGAACTTCTTCCAACCAAAATGCACACTTTGAAAACTTAGCGTACAATTCTTCCTTCCTCAATACTTCTAACACCTTTCTCAAATGTTCACCGTGTTCTTGGTCATTCTTTGAGTAAATAAGTATGTCATCAATGAAAACAATGACAAACTTGTCAAGGTATGGTCCACACACTCGGTTCATAAGGTCCATGAACACAGCTGGTGCATTAGTTAAACCAAACGGCATGACCATAAACTCGTAATGACCGTAACGTGTTCTGAAAGCAGTCTTTGGAATATCCTCTTCTTTCACCCGCATTTGATGATACCCGGAACGTAAGTCAATCTTTGAATAAACAGACGAGCCTTGTAGTTGATCAAATAAGTCGTCGATTCTCGGTAGTGGGTAGCGGTTCTTGATGGTAAGTTTGTTTAACTCTCGGTAGTCAATACACAACCTGAATGTACCATCTTTCTTCTTGACAAACAAAACAGGAGCTCCCCACGGTGATGTGCTTGGTCGAATGAAACCACACTCTAAAAGTTCTTGTAATTGGCTTTGCAGTTCTTTCATCTCGCTGGGTGCGAGTCTGTAAGGAGCACGAGCTATTGGTGCAGCTCCTGGTACAAGATCTATTTGAAATTCAACGGATCGATGTGGGGGTAATCCCGGTAATTCTTTCGGAAATACATCGGGAAATTCTTTTGCGACGGGAACATCATTGATGCTCTTTTCTTCAGTTTGTACTTTCTCGACGTGTGCTAGAACAGCATAGCAACCTTTTCTTATTAGTTTTTGTGCCTTCAAATTACTAATAAGATGTAGCTTCGTGTTGCCCTTTTCTCCGTACACCATTAAGGGTTTTCCTTTTTCTCGTATAATGCGAATTGCATTTTTGTAACAAACGATCTCTGCTTTCACTTCTTTCAACCAGTCCATACCGATTATCACATCAAAACTCCCTAACTCTACTGGTATCAAGTCAATCTTAAATGTTTCGCTAACCAGTTTAATTTCTCGATTCCGACATATATTATCTGCTGAAATTAATTTACCATTTGCTAATTCGAGTAAAAATTTACTATCCAAAGGCGTCAATGGACAACTTAATTTAGCACAAAAATCTCTACTCATATAGCTTCTATCCGCACCCGAATCAAATAAAACGTAAGCAGATTTATTGTCAATAAGAAACATACCCGTAACAAGCTCCGGGTCTTCCTGTGCCTCTGCCGCATTAATATTGAAAACTCTTCCGCGGCCTTGTCCATTCGTGTTCTCCTGGTTCGGGCAATTTCTAATAATGTGGCCCGGTTTTCCACATTTATAACAAACTACATTGGCATAACTTGCTCCGACACTACTTGCTCCACCATTACTCGTTCCGACACCATTTGTTCCTTTTGTTCTATTAACCCCTGGTCCGTAGACCTCACACTTCGCCGCGCTATGACCATTTCTTTTACACTTATTGCAAAATTTGGTGCAGAACCCCGAGTGATACTTTTCACACCTTTGGCATAGCTGCTTCTGATTGTTGTTGTTGTTGCGGTTATTATTGTTGTTGAGATGATTGTTGTAGTTGCTGTTTTTGTTGTTGTTGTTGTTGTTGTTGGGCCGTTTGTTGTAGTTGCGATTGATGTTGCGATTGTTGGGATAATTGTTGCGATTATTGTTGTAATTGCTGTTGTTGTTGTATTGGTGATTCTTATCACCGTTTTCCTCCCACTTTCTTTTGACTTGCTTCACATTGGCCTCTTCAGCAGTCTGTTCTTTAATTCTTTCTTCAATCTGGTTCACTAGTTTGTGAGCCATTCTACATGCCTGTTGTATGGAGGCGGGCTCGTGTGAACTTATATCTTCTTGGATTCTTTCCGGTAATCCTTTCACAAACGCGTCGATCTTCTCTTCCTCATCTTCGAACGCTCCCGGACACAATAGGCATAATTCTGTGAATCGTCTTTCATACGTGGTAATATCAAATCCTTGGGTTCGTAACCCTCTAAGTTCTGTCTTGAGCTTATTGACCTCAGTTCTGGGACGGTACTTCTCGTTCATTAAGTGCTTGAATGCTGACCACGGTAGTGCGTAAGCATCATCTTGTCCCACTTGCTCTAGATAGGTATTCCACCATGTTAACACAGAACCTGTGAAGGTATGCGTAGCGTACTTCACTTTGTCCTCTTCAGTACACTTACTTATGGCAAACACCGATTCGACCTTCTCGGTCCACCGTTTCAATCCGATCGGTCCTTCGGTTCCATCAAATTCCAAAGGTTTGCAGGCAGTGAATTCTTTGTAGGTGCATCCTACACGATTTCCTGTACTGCTAGATCCAAGGTTATTGTTGGTATGTAGCGCAGCCTGTACTGCGGCTATGTTTGAAGCTAGAAAAGTACGGAATTCCTCTTCATTCATATTCACGGTGTGTCGAGTAGTCGGTGCCATTTCCTTCAAAATAGTCAAATGGAACAAGTTAATCATACAGAATATTAAGAGTAGTTAATAGTATTTCGTAGCATAATATGAACTCATTTATAAAAGCTTTTTGTTCATATTAGCATTTTATAAGTTTAAATTCGGGTAGTACCTACCCGTTAAGTTCATACTTAGTAGCTAATATACAATTCAACTACTACAATTCTATATGAAAAACTGATTATAATAATATTTCGCGTTCAAACTTTTACACAATATTTTACAAACTTACAATACCGCTTATTTTACATATAGCATGAAATATAGCACACAATAAATTTGATACAAGATGGTTGTGAAGATAATTCTAGCTAGTACACAAGTCGTTCAGCAAAGGCAATAAAGACACGTAATTCATACGTCCAGAAACAAGTCATGCATTCTGGTTTTACTAGGATTACTTCCCATCCTTGGTCTTGTGGAACATAACTGTTACGGCCGTTGATAAGACATCGTGTTGTAACATCATCAAAGGGACGAGGGTTACGTAATGTCCAACAGTCCCGTAACAATCTAAAAACCTCATTTCTTACCCCAATTACCGACTCCGTCACTTGTGGGAACGTTTTGTTTAATAGTTGTAGCCCGATGTTCTTGTTCTCACTTTGGTGAGAAGCGAACATTACTAATCCGTAAGCATAACATGCTTCTTTATGTTGCATGTTAGCCGCTTTTTCTAAATCACGAAGTCCAATATTCGGATATATTGAGTCAAAATAATTTCTTAACCCATTGCGTAAAATAGCATTTGGGTTCCCCGCAATATATGCGTCAAAGTAAACACATCGTAACTTATGGATTTCCCAATGTGATATCCCCCATCTTTCGAACGAAAGCCTTTTATAAACCAAGGCATTCTTGGAACGTTCTTCGAATGTCTTACAAACTGATCTCGCCTTAAATAGTTGTGCCGAAGAATTCTGACTGACTCTAGACAAGATTTCATCAATCATGTCTCCGGGTAGGTCTCTTAAAATATTGGGTTGTCTATCCATTTTGTGTTTTTATACTGTAAAATAGACAAGAGTTAGATTCATAAAAAAAATATACTTATTAATACAAGCAATTTTTACATATATCATAAAGCATAAGCACACTATATTACATATATTACACCACACGAATACAGCTATCTTATTCCGACTCGCTTGTTTCTTCTTCTTCGGTTTTGGTTCGTTTTGCCAAGTTTCTAGGGATATATGATGTTCCCCTAATACGTATCGTCGTTTTCCACATTGGTTTAGAAAAACCTGGTGGTTTAGAGGTTCCCGGGTCATTGTTACAACTTAAGGACTTCGGGGGTTGACGATACATATAAAGTTCATCGGGGTTGAAATTAGATTTCTCTATTTTTATGCCCTTTCCCTTATTATTTTCTTTTGCCTTTTTAAATTCAGTTGGGGTAATTTCTATAACATCATCGGAATTCTCGTCGGAATCCGATTCATCGGAGAATTGGTAATCCTCCCAATATTTTGCTTCCTTGGCGAAAACACCATTGACCATAATTAACCTTGGTCGGTTGGTTGAGGATTTTCTTTTACTTAACCGTTTTATTATTTCCCCCACCGGTTCTATTTCTTCATCCGGTTCCGATTCTTCTTCCGGTTCCGATTCTTCTTCCGGTTCCGACTCTTCTTCCGGTTCCTCTTCGGGAACTTGTGAATCAGTCCACGAATCATTCCAATTTACATTTGACTCTTCATTATTATTAGGTGAGTCAATGGGACTTGTTCTAGAGGTAGACATCTATCACATAATATCAAACGCGTTAAGAGATTAATATATCACATAATATTCACATGTTAAAAATATATAGTTTCCAACAAAATTTGTTAAGCAATCATTTTTCAAGTAAACACGGTCGAAGTCCAGACTCACTAATGCATCCTAACAAACTCGATAAGACACACTAATGCAAAATTCTGGTTCTCTAAGACCAACGCTCGGATACCAACTGAAATGTCCCGTTCTTATTGATTAAAAACGTTCCATATTAATTGATTTCGTTGCGAGGTTTTGACCTCTATATGAGACGTTTTTCAAAGACTGCATTCATTTTTAAAACAAACCATAACCTTTATTTCATAAATAAAGGTTTAAAAAGCTTTACGTAGATTATCAAATAATGATAATCTAAAATATCTTGTTTACACACGACCATTACATAATGGTTTACAATACAAATATGTTACATCGAAATCAGTTTCTTGAATGCAGTTTTTACACAATATCATACAAACATGGACTCCAAATCTTGTCCTTATTTTAGTATGCAACAGCGGAAGCTCTTAGTATTCACCTGAGAATAAACATGCTTTAAACGTCAACAAAAATGTTGGTGAGTTATAGGTTTAACCTATATATATCAAATCGTAACAATAGACCACAAGATTTCATATTTCAATACACATCCCATACATAGAGATAAAAATCATTCATATGGTGAACACCTGGTAACCGACATTAACAAGATGCATATATAAGAATATCCCCATCATTCCGGGACACCCTTCGGATATGATATAAATTTCGAAGTACTAAAGCATCCGGTACTTTGGATGGGGCTTGTTGGGCCCGATAGATCTATCTTTAGGATTCGCGTCAATTAGGGTGTCTGTTCCCTAATTCTTAGATTACCAGACTTAATAAAAAGGGGCATATTCAATTTCGATAATTCAACCATAGAATGTAGTTTCACGTACTTGTGTCTATTTTGTAAATCATTTATAAAACCTGCATGTATTCTCATCCCAAAAATATTAGATTTTAAAAGTGGGACTATAACTCACTTTCACAGATTTTTACTTCGTCGGGAAGTAAGACTTGGCCACTGGTTGATTCACGAACCTATAACAATATATACATATATATCAAAGTATGTTCAAAATATATTTACAACACTTTTAATATATTTTGATGTTTTAAGTTTATTAAGTCAGCTGTCCTCGTTAGTAACCTACAACTAGTTGTCCACAGTTAGATGTACAGAAATAAATCAATAAATATTATCTTGAATCAATCCACGACCCAGTGTATACGTATCTCAGTATTGATCACAACTCAAACTATATATATTTTGGAATCAACCTCAACCCTGTATAGCTAACTCCAACATTCACATATAGAGTGTCTATGGTTGTTCCGAAATATATATAGATGTGTCGACATGATAGGTCGAAACATTGTATACGTGTCTATGGTATCTCAAGATTACATAATATACAATACAAGTTGATTAAGTTATGGTTGGAATAGATTTGTTACCAATTTTCACGTAGCTAAAATGAGAAAAATTATCCAATCTTGTTTTACCCATAACTTCTTCATTTTAAATCCGTTTTGAGTGAATCAAATTGCTATGGTTTCATATTGAACTCTATTTTATGAATCTAAACAGAAAAAGTATAGGTTTATAGTCAGGAAAATAAGTTACAAGTCGTTTTTGTAAAGGTAGTCATTTCAGTCGAAAGAACGACGTCTAGATGACCATTTTAGAAAACATACTTTCACTTTGAGTTTAACCATAATTTTTGGATATAGTTTCATGTTCATAATAAAAATCATTTTCTCAGAATAACAACTTTTAAATCAAAGTTTATCATAGTTTTTAATTAACTAACCCAAAACAGCCCGCGGTGTTACTACGACGGCGTAAATCCGGTTTTACGGTGTTTTTCGTGTCTCCAGGTTTTAAATCATTAAGTTAGCATATCATATAGATATAGAACATGTGTTTAGTTGATTTTAAAAGTCAAGTTAGAAGGATTAACTTTTGTTTGCGAACAAGTTTAGAATTAACTAAACTATGTTCTAGTGATTACAAGTTTAAACCTTCGAATAAGATAGCTTTATATGTATGAATTGAATGATGTTATGAACATCATTACTACCTTAAGTTCCTTGGATAAACCTACTGGAAAAGTGAAAAATGGATCTAGCTTCAACGGATCCTTGGATGGCTCGAAGTTCTTGAAGCAGAATCATGACACGAAAACAAGTTCAAGTAAGATCATCACTTGAAATAAGATTGTTATAGTTATAGAAATTGAACCAAAGTTTGATTATGATTATTACCTTGTATTAGAATGATAACCTACTGTAAGAAACAAAGATTTCTTGAGGTTGGATGATCACCTTACAAGATTGGAAGTGAGCTAGCAAACTTGAAAGTATTCTTGATTTTATGTAACTAGAACTTGTAGAATATATGAAGAACACTTAGAACTTGAAGATAGAACTTGAGAGGGATCAATTAGATGAAGAAAATTGAAGAATGAAAGTGTTTGTAGGTGTTTTTGGTCGTTGGTGTATGGATTAGATATAAAGGATATGTAATTTTGTTTTCATGTAAATAAGTCATGAATGATTACTCATATTTTTGTAATTTTATGAGATATTTCATGCTAGTTGCCAAATGATGGTTCCCACGTGTGTTAGGTGACTCACATGGGCTACTAAGAGCTGATCATTGGAGTGTATATACCAATAGTACATACATCTAAAAGCTGTGTATTGTACAAGTACGAATACGGGTGCATACGAGTAGAATTGTTGATGAAACTGAACGAGGATGTAATTGTAAGCATTTTTGTTAAGTAGAAGTATTTTGATAAGTGTATTGAAGTCTTTCAAAAGTGTATAAATACATATTAAAACACTACATGTATATACATTTTAACTGAGTCGTTAAGTCATCGTTAGTCGTTACATGTAAGTGTTGTTTTGAAACATTTAGGTTAACGATCTTGTTAAATGTTGTTAACCCAATGTTTATAATATCAAATGAGATTTTAAATTATTATATTATCATGATATTATCATGTATGAATATCTCTTAATATGATATATATACATTAAATGTCTTTACAACGATAATCGTTACATATATGTCTCGTTTAAAAATCATTAAGTTAGTAGTCTTGTTTTTACATATGTAGTTCATTGTTAATATACTTAATGATATGTTTACTTATCATAGTATCATGTTAACTATATATATATATCCATATATATGTCATCATATAGTTTTTACAAGTTTTAACGTTCGTGAATCACCGGTCAACTTGGGTGGTCAATTGTCTATATGAAACATATTTCAATTAATCAAGTCTTAACAAGTTTTATTGCTTAACATGTTGGAAACATTTAATCATGTAAATATCAATCTCAATTAATATATATAAACATGGAAAAGTTCGGGTCACTACAGTACCTACCCGTTAAATAAATTTCGTCCCGAAATTTTAAACAGTTGAAGGTGTTGACGAATCTTCTAGAAATAGATGCGGGTATTTCTTCTTCATCTGATCTTCACGCTCCCAGGTGAACTCGGGTCCTCTACGAGCATTCCATCGAACCTTAACAATTGGTATCTTGTTTTGCTTAAGTCTTTTAACCTCACGATCCATTATTTCGACGAGTTCTTCGATGAATTGAAGTTTTTCGTTGATTTGGATTTCATCTAACGGAATAGTGAGATCTTCTTTAGCAAAACATTTCTTCAAATTCGAGATGTGGAAAGTATTATGTACAGCCGCGAGTTATTGAGGTAACTCAAGTCGGTAAGCTACTGGTCCGACACGATCAATAATCTTGAATGGTCCAATATACCTTGGATTTAATTTCCCTCGTTTACCAAATCGAACAAAGCCTTTCCAAGGTGCAACTTTAAGCATGACCATCTCTCCAATTTCAAATTCTATATCTTTTCTTTTAATGTCAGCGTAGCTCTTTTGTCGACTTTGGGCGGTTTTCAACCGTTGTTGAATTTGGATGATCTTCTCGGTAGTTTCTTGTATAATCTCCGGACCCGTAATCTGTCTATCCCCCACTTCACTCCAACAAATTGGAGACCTGCACTTTCTACCATAAAGTGCTTCAAACGGTGCCATCTCAATGCTTGAATGGTAGCTGTTGTTGTAGGAAAATTCTGCTAACGGTAGATGTCGATCCCAACTGTTTCCGAAATCAATAACACATGCTCGTAGCATGTCTTCAAGCGTTTGTATCGTCCTTTCGCTCTGCCCATCAGTTTGTGGATGATAGGCAGTACTCATGTCTAGACGAGTTCCTAATGCTTGCTGTAATGTCTGCCAGAATCTTGAAATAAATCTACCATCCCTATCAGAGATAATAGAGATTGGTATTCCATGTCTGGAGACGACTTCCTTCAAATACAGTCGTGCTAACTTCTCCATCTTGTCATCTTCTCTTATTGGCAGGAAGTGTGCTGATTTGGTGAGACGATTAACTATTACCCAAATAGTATCAAAACCACTTGCAGTCCTTGGCAATTTAGTGATGAAATCCATGGTAATGTTTTCCCATTTCCATTCCGGGATTTCGGGTTGTTGAAGTAGACCTGATGGTTTCTGATGCTCAGCTTTGACCTTAGAACACGTCAAACATTCTCCTTCATATTTAGCAATATCGGCTTTCATACCTGGCCACCAAAAATGTTTCTTAAGATCCTTGTACATCTTCCCCGTTCCAGGATGTATTGAATATATGGTTTTATGAGCTTCTCTAAGTACCATTTCTCTCATATCTCCAAATTTTGGTACCCAAATTCTTTCAGCCCTATATCGGGTTCCGTCTTCCCGAATATTAAGATGCTTCTCCGATCCTTTGGGTATTTCATCCTTTAAATTTCCCTCTTTTAAAACTCCTTGTTGCGCCTCCTTTATTTGAGTAGTAAGGTTATTGTGAATCATTATATTCATAGATTTTACTCGAATTGGTTCTCTGTCCTTCCTGCTCAAGGCGTCGGCTACCACATTTGCCTTCCCCGGGTGGTAACGAATCTCAAAGTCGTAATCATTCAACAATTCAATCCACCTACGCTGCCTCATATTCAGTTGTTTCTGATTAAATATGTGTTGAAGACTTTTGTGGTCGGTATATATAATACTTTTGACCCCATATAAGTAGTGCCTCCAAGTCTTTAATGCAAAAACAACCGCGCCTAATTCCAAATCATGTGTCGTATAATTTTGCTCGTGAATCTTCAATTGTCTAGACGCATAAGCAATCACCTTCGTTCGTTGCATTAACACACAACCGAGACCTTGCTTTGATGCGTCACAATAAATCACAAAATCATCATTCCCTTCAGGCAATGACAATATAGGTGCCGTAGTTAGCTTTTTCTTCAATAACTGAAACGCTTTCTCTTGTTCATCATTCCATTCAAATTTCTTCCCTTTATGCGTTAATGCAGTCAAGGGTTTTGCTATTCTGGAAAAGTCTTGGATGAACCTTCTGTAGTAACCAGCTAGTCCTAAAAACTGGCGTATGTGTTTCGGAGTTTTCGGGGTTTCCCACTTTTCAACAGTTTCTATCTTTGCCGGATCCACCTTAATACCTTCTTTGTTCACTATGTGACCGAGGAATTGAACTTCTTCCAACCAAAATGCACACTTTGAAAACTTAGCGTACAATTCTTCCTTCCTCAATACTTCTAACACCTTTCTCAAATGTTCACCGTGTTCTTGGTCATTCTTTGAGTAAATAAGTATGTCATCAATGAAAACAATGACAAACTTGTCAAGGTATGGTCCACACACTCGGTTCATAAGGTCCATGAACACAGCTGGTGCATTAGTTAAACCAAACGGCATGACCATAAACTCGTAATGACCGTAACGTGTTCTGAAAGCAGTCTTTGGAATATCCTCTTCTTTCACCCGCATTTGATGATACCCGGAACGTAAGTCAATCTTTGAATAAACAGACGAGCCTTGTAGTTGATCAAATAAGTCGTCGATTCTCGGTAGTGGGTAGCGGTTCTTGATGGTAAGTTTGTTTAACTCTCGGTAGTCGATACACAACCTGAATGTACCATCTTTCTTCTTGACAAACAAAACAGGAGCTCCCCACGGTGATGTGCTTGGTCGAATGAAACCACACTCTAAAAGTTCTTGTAATTGGCTTTGCAGTTCTTTCATCTCGCTGGATGCTAGTCTGTAAGGAGCACGAGCTATTGGTG
This sequence comes from Rutidosis leptorrhynchoides, assembly GCF_046630445.1. Classification (NCBI taxonomy): domain Eukaryota; kingdom Viridiplantae; phylum Streptophyta; class Magnoliopsida; order Asterales; family Asteraceae; genus Rutidosis; species Rutidosis leptorrhynchoides. The sequence continues at coordinate 186,530,244 of NC_092339.1, forward strand.
CAGCTCCTGGTACAAGATCTATTTGAAATTCAACGGATCGATGTGGGGGTAATCCCGGTAATTCTTTCGGAAATACATCGGGAAATTCTTTTGCGACGGGAACATCATTGATGCTCTTTTCTTCAGTTTGTACTTTCTCGACGTGTGCTAGAACAGCATAGCAACCTTTTCTTATTAGTTTTTGTGCCTTCAAATTACTAATAAGATGTAGCTTCGTGTTGCCCTTTTCTCCGTACACCATTAAGGGTTTTCCTTTTTCTCGTATAATGCGAATTGCATTTTTGTAACAAACGATCTCTGCTTTCACTTCTTTCAACCAGTCCATACCGATTATCACATCAAAACTCCCTAACTCTACTGGTATCAAGTCAATCTTAAATGTTTCGCTAACCAGTTTAATTTCTCGATTCCGACATATATTATCTGCTGAAATTAATTTACCATTTGCTAATTCGAGTAAAAATTTACTATCCAAAGGCGTCAATGGACAACTTAATTTAGCACAAAAATATCTACTCATATAGCTTCTATCCGCACCCGAATCAAATAAAACGTAAGCAGATTTATTGTCAATAAGAAACATACCCGTAACAAGCTCTGGGTCTTCCTGTGCCTCTGCCGCATTAATATTGAAAACTCTTCCGCGGCCTTGTCCATTCGTGTTCTCCTGGTTCGGGCAATTTCTAATAATGTGGCCCGGTTTTCCACATTTATAACAAACTACATTGGCATAACTTGCTCCGACACTACTTGCTCCACCATTACTCGTTCCGACACCATTTGTTCCTTTCGTTCTATTAACCCCTGGTCCGTAGACCTCACACTTCGCCTCGCTATGACCATTTCTTTTACACTTATTGCAAAATTTGGTGCAGAACCCCGAGTGATACTTTTCACACCTTTGGCATAGCTGCTTCTGATTGTTGTTGTTGTTGCGGTTATTATTGTTGTTGAGATGATTGTTGTAGTTGCTGTTGTTGCTGTTGTTGTTGTTGTTGTTGTTGTTGTTGTTGGGCCGTTTGTTGTAGTTGCGATTGATGTTGCGATTGTTGGGATAATTGTTGCGATTATTGTTGTAATTGCTGTTGTTGTTGTATTGGTGATTCTTATCACCGTTTTCCTCCCACTTTCTTTTGACTTGCTTCACATTGGCCTCTTCAGCAGTCTGTTCTTTAATTCTTTCTTCAATCTGGTTCACTAGTTTGTGAGCCATTCTACATGCCTGTTGTATGGAGGTGGGCTCGTGTGAACTTATATCTTCTTGGATTCTTTCCGGTAATCCTTTCACAAACGCGTCGATCTTCTCTTCCTCATCTTCGAACGCTCCCGGACACAATAGGCATAATTCTGTGAATCGTCTTTCATACGTGGTAATATCAAATCCTTGGGTTCGTAACCCTCTAAGTTCTGTCTTGAGCTTATTGACCTCAGTTCTGGGACGGTACTTCTCGTTCATTAAGTGCTTGAATGCTGACCACAGTAGTGCGTAAGCATCATCTTGTCCCACTTGCTCTAGATAGGTATTCCACCATGTTAACACAGAACCTGTGAAGGTATGCGTAGCGTACTTCACTTTATCCTCTTCAGTACACTTACTTATGGCAAACACCGATTCGACCTTCTCGGTCCACCGTTTCAATCCGATCGGTCCTTCGGTTCCATCAAATTCCAAAGGTTTGCAGGCAGTGAATTCTTTGTAGGTGCATCCTACACGATTTCCTGTACTGCTAGATCCAAGGTTATTGTTGGTATGTAGCGCAGCCTGTACTGCGGCTATGTTTGAAGCTAGAAAAGTACGGAATTCCTCTTCATTCATATTCACGGTGTGTCGAGTAGTCGGTGCCATTTCCTTCAAAATAGTCAAATGGAACAAGTTAATCATACAGAATATTAAGAGTAGTTAATAGTATTTAGTAGCATAATATGAACTCATTTATAAAAGCTTTTTCTTCATATTAGCATTTTATAAGTTTAAATTCGGGTAGTACCTACCCGTTAAGTTCATACTTAGTAGCTAATATACAATTCAACTACTACAATTCTATATGAAAAACTGATTATAATAATATTTCGCGTTCAAACTTTTACACAATATTTTACAAACTTACAATACCGCTTATTTTACATATAGCATGAAATATAGCACACAATAAATTTGATACAAGATGGTTGTGAAGATAATTCTAGCTAGTACACAAGTCGTTCAGCAAAGGCAATAAAGACACGTAATTCATACGTCCAGAAACAAGTCATGCATTCTGGTTTTACTAGGATTACTTCCCATCCTTGGTCTTGTGGAACATAACCGTTATGGCCGTTGATAAGACATCGTGTTGTAACATCATCAAAGGGACGAGGGTTACGTAATGTCCAACAGTCCCGTAACAATCTAAAAACCTCATTTCTTACCCCAATTACCGACTCCGTCACTTGTGGGAACGTTTTGTTTAATAGTTGTAGCCCGATGTTCTTGTTCTCACTTTGGTGAGAAGCGAACATTACTAATCCGTAAGCATAACATGCTTCTTTATGTTGCATGTTAGCCGCTTTTTCTAAATCACGAAGTCCAATATTCGGATATATTGAGTCAAAATAATTTCTTAACCCATTGCGTAAAATAGCATTTGGGTTCCCCGCAATATATGCATCAAAGTAAACACATCGTAACTTATGGATTTCCCAATGTGATATCCCCCATCTTTCGAACGAAAGCCTTTTATAAACCAAGGCATTCTTGGAACGTTCTTCGAATGTCTTACAAACTGATCTCGCCTTAAATAGTTTTGCCGAAGAATTCTGACTGACTCTAGACAAGATTTCATCAATCATGTCTCCGGGTAGGTCTCTTAAAATATTGGGTTGTCTATCCATTTTGTGTTTTTATACTGTAAAATAGACAAGAGTTAGATTCATAAAAAAAAAATACTTATTAATACAAGCAATTTTTACATATATCATAAAGCATAAGCACACTATATTACATATATTACACCACACGAATACAGCTATCTTATTCCGACTCGCTTGTTTCTTCTTCTTCGGTTTTGGTTCGTTTTGCCAAGTTTCTAGGGATATATGATGTTCCCCTAATACGTATCGTCGTTTTCCACATTGGTTTAGAAAAACCTGGTGGTTTAGAGGTTCCCAGGTCATTGTTACAACTTAAGGACTTCGGGGGTTGACGATACATATAAAGTTCATCGGGGTTGAAATTAGATTTCTCTATTTTTATGCCCTTTTCCCTTATTATTTTCTTTTGCCTTTTTAAATTCAGTTGGGGTAATTTCTATAACATCATCGGAATTCTCGTCGGAATCCGATTCATCGGAGAATTGGTAATCCTCCCAATATTTTGCTTCCTTGGCGGAAACACCATTGACCATAATTAACCTTGGTCGGTTGGTTGAGGATTTTCTTTTACTTAACCGTTTTATTATTTCCCCCACCGGTTCTATTTCTTCATCCGGTTCCGATTCTTCTTCCGGTTCCGATTCTTCTTCCGGTTCCGACTCTTCTTCCGGTTCCTCTTCGGGAACTTGTGAATCAGTCCACGAATCATTCCAATTTACATTTGACTCTTCATTATTATTAGGTGAGTCAATGGGACTTGTTCTAGAGGTAGACATCTATCAGATAATATCAAACGCGTTAAGAGATTAATATATCACATAATATTCACATGTTAAAAATATATAGTTTCCAACAAAATTTGTTAAGCAATCATTTTTCAAGTAAACACGGTCGAAGTCCAGACTCACTAATGCATCCTAACAAACTCGATAAGACACACTAATGCAAAATTCTGGTTCTCTAAGACCAACGCTCGGATACCAACTGAAATGTCCCGTTCTTATTGATTAAAAACGTTCCATATTAATTGATTTCGTTGCGAGGTTTTGACCTCTATATGAGACGTTTTTCAAAGACTGCATTCATTTTTAAAACAAACCATAACCTTTATTTCATAAATAAAGGTTTAAAAAGCTTTACGTAGATTATCAAATAATGATAATCTAAAATATCTTGTTTACACACGACCATTACATAATGGTTTACAATACAAATATGTTACATCGAAATCAGTTTCTTGAATGCAGTTTTTACACAATATCATACAAACATGGACTCCAAATCTTGTCCTTATTTTAGTATGCAACAGCGGAAGCTCTTAGTATTCACCTGAGAATAAACATGCTTTAAACGTCAACAAAAATGTTGGTGAGTTATAGGTTTAACCTATATATATCAAATCGTAACAATAGACCACAAGATTTCATATTTCAATACACATCCCATACATAGAGATAAAAATCATTCATATGGTGAACACCTGGTAACCGACATTAATAAGATGCATATATAAGAATATCCCCATCATTCCGGGACACCCTTCGGATATGATATAAATTTCGAAGTACTAAAGCATCCGGTACTTTGGATGGGGCTTGTTGGGCCTGATAGATCTATCTTTAGGATTCGCGTCAATTAGGGTGTCTGTTCCCTAATTCTTAGATTACCAGACTTAATAAAAAGGGGCATATTCAATTTCGATAATTCAACCATAGAATGTAGTTTCACGTACTTGTGTCTATTTTGTAAATCATTTATAAAACCTGCATGTATTCTCATCCCAAAAATATTAGATTTTAAAAGTGGGACTATAACTCACTTTCACAGATTTTTACTTCGTCGGGAAGTAAGACTTGGCCACTGGTTGATTCACGAACCTATAACAATATATACATATATATCAAAGTATGTTCAAAATATATTTACAACACTTTTAATATATTTTGATGTTTTAAGTTTATTAAGTCAGCTGTCCTCGTTAGTAACCTACAACTAGTTGTCCACAGTTAGATGTACATAAATAAATCGATAAATATTATCTTGAATCAATCCACGACCCAGTGTATACGTATCTCAGTATTGATCACAACTCAAACTATATATATTTTGGAATCAACCTCAACCCTGTATAGCTAACTCCAACATTCACATATAGAGTGTCTATGGTTGTTCCGAAATATATATAGATGTGTCAACATGATAGGTCGAAACATTGTATACGTGTCTATGGTATCTCAAGATTACATAATATACAATACAAGTTGATTAAGTTATGGTTGGAATAGATTTGTTACCAATTTTCACGTAGCTAAAATGAGAAAAATTATCCAATCTTGTTTTACCCATAACTTCTTCATTTTAAATCCGTTTTGAGTGAATCAAATTGCTATTGTTTCATATTGAACTCTATTTTATGAATCTAAACAGAAAAAGTATAGGTTTATAGTCAAAAAAATAAGTTACAAGTCGTTTTTGTAAAGGTAGTCATTTCAGTCGAAAGAACGACGTCTAGATGACCATTTTAGAAAACATACTTCCACTTTGAGTTTAACCATAATTTTTGGATATAGTTTCATGTTCATAATAAAAATCATTTTCTCAGAATAACAACTTTTAAATCAAAGTTTATCATAGTTTTTAATTAACTAACCCAAAACAGCCCGCGGTGTTACTACGACGGCGTAAATCCGGTTTTACGGTGTTTTTCGTGTCTCCAGGTTTTAAATCATTAAGTTAGCATATCATATAGATATAGAACATGTGTTTAGTTGATTTTAAAAGTCTAGTTAGAAGGATTAACTTTTGTTTGCGAACAAGTTTAGAATTAACTAAACTATGTTCTAGTGATTACAAGTTTAAACCTTCGAATAAGATAGCTTTATATGTATGAATTGAGTGATGTTATGAACATCATTACTACCTTAAGTTCCTTGGATAAACCTACTAGAAAAGTGAAAAATGGATCTAGCTTCAACGAATCCTTGGATGGCTCGAAGTTCTTGAAGCAGAATCATGACACGAAAACAAGTTCAAGTAAGATCATCACTTGAAATAAGATTGTTATAGTTATAGAAATTGAACCAAAGTTTGAATATCATTATTACCTTGTATTAGAATGATAACCTACTGTAAGAAACAAAGATTTCTTGAGGTTGGATGATCACCTTACAAGATTGGAAGTGAGCTAGCAAACTTGAAAGTATTCTTGATTTTATGTAACTAGAACTTGTAGAATATATGAAGAACACTTAGAACTTGAAGATAGAACTTGAGAGAGAACAATTAGATGAAGAAAATTGAAGAATGAAAGTGTTTGTAGGTGTTTTTGGTCGTTGGTGTATGGATTAGATATAAAGGATATGTAATTTTGTTTTCATGTAAATAAGTCATGAATGATTACTCATATTTTTGTAATTTTATGAGATATTTCATGCTAGTTGCCAAATGATGGTTCCCATATGTGTTAGGTGACTCACATGGGCTGCTAAGAGCTGATCATTGGAGTGTATATACCAATAGTACATACATCTAAAAGCTGTGTATTGTACGAGTACGAGTACGGGTGCATACGAGTAGAATTGTTGATGAAACTGAACGAGGATGTAATTGTAAGCATTTTTGTTAAGTAGAAGTATTTTGATAAGTGTATTGAAGTCTTTCAAAAGTGTATAAATACATATTAAAACACTATATGTGTGATGACCCGAAATTTTTTTGACTTATTTAAACCAATTCTCTATACGATTTATTATTTTAACACGTTAAACAAAGTCTGTTAGATTGAGTCTCAAAATATTAGAACTGTTTCATATATACAATTACCTTTGACTACTCTCGACGATTCATGAAAAATTATATGTATATATATATATATATATATATATATATATATATATATATATATATATATATATATATATATATATGTACAAGTAAAAACGACTTTCCTACAGTAAAACCCTATTTGCTACAGTAAAAATTACTTTGCTACAGTAAAACACTATTTGCTACAGTGAAACCGTATTTTGCTACAGTGCTACAGTGAAACACTTATTCGCATGGCAAAAACACTGAAAACTCATGCTGTAACGACCCTACTTTTTCCGTTATCTTTTACCGTTAACTATTTAACGACCGTTAACTGTTATTCGTGCCACATCATTTCTATGACCTATATTATTATTTTTGTAATAATATATTAATTATTATATGTCAAATGAATATTTGTATTCATATTTTAATTTATACGTTTCTACGTCTCGCGGATTTCCATCCGGCGAATCTTTTCGGTTTTCAAACCAACGGTCAAGTTTTTGGGATTTTTAAGTCCTAATTATTTTAAATATGATATTTTGATGTCATATGATTATATATAGTGTTTATATATTTTATTTGTCGCGTGTGCGTTATCTCTCCGAATATTTAATCGCGTAGCGGTGTTTTCGCGTTTCGGGCTTCGTTCGGGCATTCGGGCCACAAGCTATTGGACATTTATCAAATTTGGGCCACAAGGGGCCCACCCTAGTCAATATTCAGCCGAAAATTCAAGGGGGAGGGGGTATATCCACATTTTGTTTCATTTTGAGATAATACTTACACTTTAAACATTTTCTCAAAACCCTTAATTTCTCTCATTCATTTTCTCCTCCCTCTTTTCTCCTTTGAGTGCCGTCGCCACCACCATCCATAATCCTCATCATCTTCTTCAACCAAGCAAGCAAATCAAAGGGCTTTTATCATATTCGGATTCCTCTCGTTCTTCTCTACACGATCATACTCTTCGATTCTTGATTAGGGTATAAACCCTAACCCTAACTTTTCAATTTTTCATTTATTTTTCTGATTTTACATGTTATATTAGTAGTATGATGATTATGTGTTATTGTATTGTTGTTTGTATGCGTAGAATTACTCGATTATACATGTTTTCGGTTTGATTATTTTGGGACAGCAGCTTATTCGTTCATTTCTGGTTTTTTAACTGATATAAAAGTGAAATTAAATTGTTTAGATGAGTTCCTCTCATCAAGACATTAATTTTAGACTCCGGATTCATGTCGTTTCGATTCCCGGAGCTTAAGATATGATTAAAATGGTGTTTTGTAAAGATTAAATGGTGAAAACGAATTGGTTCAGTTATGGTCCGACTTTGTGACCATTTTTGGAGTCCTTAGGGTGTACTAGTGTGTTAGGATTGATGATGGGATGAACTTTCATGTTCGGGTCATCGAAATCCGAGCCACGGATCACCCGTTATGACTAAAATACGTTTTTGAGCGGATTAAAGGTACAAATTGTTTAAGGGCTGTAAGTCACGACTTGGTGACTGTTCTTGGAGTGTTCTTGAGTTCATAATTGTGTCGGGTGGTTTGAGTAGGTGGAGTTGCATATGTGGCTTGCCCGAAACCGACACCCGGGGCTCAAGATACGACCCGATGAACTTTTAAACTTAAAACTTATGGTTAAATATTGAAACTTATGATAAAAATAATGATTTTCATTATTGATTAATTACTTATGATATAAGAAGTAATTATTATCATTTAAGACTTATGATATATATTTATTATATCATTTAATTATTACTTATGATTTAATTAACATTTTAATTAAACTTATGATTAATAATACTTTTATTATTAATGAAAAATACTTATGATAAGTATTAAATTTATTTTATGAGGATATTATTTTAAGACTTATAATAAAGATTAAATAATTATTTAATTATTATAAGACTTAATTATTATTTAATTATGATTTAATTATTAAATACTTATGATTTAATAATTTTAATTAGAAACTTATGCTATAATTAATAATTCATTATTAATTTTTAATACTTATGATATGATTTAAATATGATATGATTTAAAGATTATTATTATTAATAATATTTATAATATGGTTAATATTTAATTAATTAATTAAATACTTATGTTATACTAATTATAACATTTCAACTTATATTAACTTTAATAATTCATTTTATTTAATTAAACTTATGTTAAGACATAATTATACACTTTTGACTTAAATTAACATTATAACCTATGTTATTATTATAATTTACACTTTTCAAATTAATGTTGACTATGTTTGACCAAGGTTGACTTTTGAGTTGACTTTCGGTTGACTTTGACTTTCAGTTGACTTCTGTTGACTTTCTAAATAAGGAAACTTTCCTAACTTAAAACTTTCTAAAAATAGAAACTTTCTAAATTTGGAAACTTTCCAAAAATAGAAACTTTCCTAAAATAGAAACTTTCCAAAAATGGAAACCTGCTAAAAATAGAAACTTTCTAAAAATAGAAAGTGGGTGTCCTTATGCTGTTCCAATCAAACCGATGCTTGATGAGTAATGTTCTATGTCTACTTGCAACATGTACAATAGCTATCATACTAAGACTTGACCTAAGTTAGTTATTTATATCGACCTGCTTTATTTATAGGTCGGCGTTGTGATCTTTCTTGATCACTTTACTTTGCTTGCTGTTCGCTTGTTTGTGAGATTTCTTCAGTTGCTATTTAAGGTGAGTTATAGTCCCATTTTTCTATTTTAAATCTTTTGGGATGAGAATACATGCAATTTATTTTATATTTTGGACACATGTGGAAGTTGGTTTAAATTATTCATTGTGAGTTGAACAAAAATATTCCCTAGTCTGGTAACTGTAATCACTGGTTTCTACTGGTGAACGCGAATCCTATGGATAGATCTATCGGGTTTGACAACCCCATTTCGAGCTAGTCGCGCTAGCAATTTATAATCGGAATGTTTAGTACTTCGTATTTTGTTGTAGATACACTTGTTCGGTGTATATTATTTATTGTGTTTGGCAAGGGTAAATAAAGGGTTAAGTGGTTACCAGGTGGCTCACGGAAAATGGAATAATGTTTTATTATATGTTTTCTAGCATATAATTTGGTGGTTTAAAAAGGACTTTTATGTTTTCAAACATAAATTTTTATTGTTTAAATTAAATATTGTTTGCAATATTAAACCTATAATTCACTCAACATTTTTGTTGACAGTTACTCGCATGTTTTATTCTCAGGTTCATGATTTATTGCTTCCGCTGTGCTTAGAGAGTCTGCATATTTATGATGGCAGCTTTTGTTAAACATTAACTTGCATTCTATTTTGTTACGTTAAATAGTGGTTGTTTGTTGACTTTGTTTTGGTCAACTTTTGGTTAAAGTATTGTTGTATAGTTTTTCTAAACTTATACATTTTAGTAGATTTCCTTTATAGGAAATCATTTTTAAATAAAGAATGCAAGGTTGTTTTATTAAATTCATATAGAGTTTCGATCAAGCTGTGGGACCAAGTGACGGAGCCGTTAAGTGTTTTGACGGAGTCGTCACAGTTGGTATCAGAGCTCTGGTTGTAGGGAATTAGGCTGCATTGATGTTGTTACCCGAGTCAATAGGGTGCATTAGTGAGTCTAGTCTACAGCCCGACCTATTATATATTATTATATGCGATTATTTGTATCGTGTTGGTATGTGTATTGTTATCATATATACATTTCTATTATGTTCTGAATCCGGGAGGAACTCCCATTCCGATTTAAACGCTCCCATTCCGATTTAAACGTATTCTCCGACTCATGCGAGTTCATCTTCTAAAGGGACACCTCGGTTAGTGAAACCGAGGGGGTGTCCTTCGTGACTTCTGAAATTCTCGACATTTCTATGTCATAAATTGTGTTTATTGATATAACGTTTGAGTTACATTACGTGTTCTAGAATTCTAAGCATTTCTATGTCTTCTATTAGGGTTGTGTATATAACGTTTGAGTTATGTTACGCGAGATGTCATTCTTGACTTCTAAGGGCTCGGCATTTCAATGCCAGCTATTCTGTTCAGGTATATAACATTCTTGTTATATTACGTGCCTTTGTGTCGTTGTGCTGTTGTGCTTTGGTTGTTGAAACGAAAAACGTCATCCTTGACTTTTGAGATTCTTGATACTTCAAAGACATTTTTATGTCATCGTTACTCCTATTCATTACTTTCGATGTCTTTGTCTCTTGTGCTATCCTTAGCACATTGTTAAGAAATTGTTTTAGAGAAATTGTGTTGAAATTCGAGGTTGACCACGTGTCCTGACCTTATGTAGTGATATTGGAATGGAACTATGAATTAACGAAAATATAATGGCGTCAGGCCAACGTGATTATATTACGTTACTTCATAAAAAGTCCCAATATTGTGACATGAGGAATAGAAAGCGAGTCAACGAAAATTTGTACACCACTCATTCGGAAATTCTAACGTTGTTACATGAGTAAGGAAGATACTCATTATCTTATTTGTTGATATACGAGAGACTCGTCTTAATCGAACTACTTACCCCATGTTTTATCATTCATAACTCGCTTGTTAGTGACAGCTTCGCACGTGAAGAGTTTTGGCTCAAGGACTTATGTCCTGATAATAGCCAAAACAATGTTTAACTCATTGGTTTTCATGACCTCGTAGCATTTGTTGGTTAGATGTCGCAAGACGATTCAAGTCCTTCACCTGAGCTTCAACGATCTTACTTCAACTTGTAACCTCTGTAATGCGGATACCCTGCTTTTCATTAAAAATTTTACACATTTGTGTAATTGGGCGGTTCTCACGAGGTTTATGGGCGGATAGAAGTAATGAAATATTTTGTCATGTATACTATTTATAAAATCATATATGTACGTATGAATTCAAATGGACAAATTTACCCTTACCTATTTTGGCTAGTATACACTAAATTATACCTTCAAAATTATTTTAAAACCACTCTTGTTGAGTTGTCTAGCTAACTCAAATTGTTTTACGTAAAATGGTACACGTTGTACATACTTCTAAATTTACTAAGAGCTTCGTTCCGTTATGGGGTTACATCAGACGTTTAAAGCTTTTTCAAAACTTCTTTGATTGATTACATTAGATTTTTTTTTCGCATTACTCTACAGAGTGTTTGGATCACAGTTCCTCTCATCCTCCGTTAAGGATGAAATTTACCATTAAGTTCGTTGATAGAAACTCTTCCACCATTTTGGATGCCGGTTTTATAAAATTCGTTGGAAAGCCTTTGCGCTCATAAAGTTTTTCCTCTTATGTTTGGACATGGCCGAAACGTGGACCGATAAATCAAGTTTCTACATTATTGTAGAAAAGGTGCTAGGTGGGTTTCTACCCCAATTGTTGTTATAGTGGATATCAGGGATATATATTACACTGGACCGTTTGAGGAGTTTCTACTCTCAATATTCGCTGTCAACCGCAACACCTTCGTAAACATCAATCCTAGGATTCGATACCTTAAGGTGCACAAAATTATTTTGGAGATTCATCTCACCTGGAGTCGACCATTCTTTATAACCCATGATTCGCGTTCTTTACATCCGCACATAAATTTAAGAATATGGATGAATCCTAGATTTCCTCGCTCATTGAACAAGGAAGCTCACTCTCGTTGAAAATTTCACACCTTTCGTACGTCTTTCTTTCGGAAATGTAATGAAGATTTACTTTGAAGTCCATGATCCTCGTTATCTCCTTTGGGAGATTTGCCTTTTATATCTATGCCACCGATGTGACTACTCTATATATTTCTCCCTTATTGTTGCGACTATGTTTCATTCGTCCCAGTTCGTCTCCTTGGGGAGCTTCTGTTTTGTTTGATAAGAAGAAAGATGGTTCGTTCCAATTGTGTATTGATTATCGCGAGTTAAACAAGCTTACTATTAAGAATCGTTATCCTTTTTTTTGAGAATTGATGATCTGTTCGATCAGCTTCAAGGTTCGTCTGTTTATTCAAAAATTGATCTTCGTTCTAGCTATCATCAATTGCGTGTTAAAGAATCTGATGTTTCGAAAACTGCTTTTCGCACCCGTTACGGTCACTTTGAATTTCTTGTTATGCCGTTCAGATTGACTAACGCACCTGCTGTGTCATGGACCTCATGAACCGTGTGTGTAGACCTTGTCTGGACAAGTTCGTTATCGTTTTCATCGGTGATATTCTTACCTATTCCAAGAGTGATCATGAACACGAAGAACATCCGAAGTCGGTGCTTGATTTGTTGAGAACGGAAGAGCTTTACGCTAAGTTCTCTAAGTGTGCGTTCTGGTTGAAAGAAGTTCGGTTCCTTAGACACGTTGTTAGTAAGAAGGGAATTCAAGTTGATTCCGCTAAGGTTGAGGCGACTGAGAAGTGGGAAATTCCGAAAACTCCTACTCAGATTCGCCGGTTCCTAGGTTTGGCAGGCTATTATAAAAGGTTCATTCAAGATTTCTCTCGTATAGCGAAACCTCTTACTGCTTTAACGCACAAGAGGAAGAAGTATGAGCGGAAGGATGAACAAGGGATTGCTTTTCAAATTTTGAAGAAGAAGTTGACTACCGCTCCGATATTGTCCCTACCTGAGGGTAATGATGATTTTGTTGTTTGTTGTGATGCTTCGCGTCAAGGCTTTGGTTGCGTTTTGATGCAACGAAAGAAAGTTATTGCGTACGCGTCACGACAGTTGAAAATTTACAAGCAGAATTACACAACCCATGATTTGGAGTTGGGGAATGTTGTGTTTGCGCTTAAGATTTGGAGACATTATCTTTATGGGGTCAAAAGTACAGTGTACACTGATCACAAGAGTCTTCAACATATTCTTGATCAAAAACAGCTAAATATGAAGCAGCGATGACGGGTTGAGACGATGAATGATTATGATTTCGAACTTTTATATCGTCCTGGAAAGGCCAATGTGTGGCTGGTGCTTTGAGTCGAAAGGAGAGAGTTGAACCTCGTAGGTTTAGAGCCTTAAACATGACCATTCGAACAAACCTCACAAGGCAGATTCTTGCAGCTCAACAAGAAGCCTTGAAGGAGGAAAATTTTGTAACGGGAAGGTCCGAGGCTTGAGTAAACAGTTAGAGGTACAAACCGATGGTAATCAGTATTTTGCAGGATGCCTTTGGGTTCCGAAGTTCGGTGATCTATGAAAACTTGTTTTAGATGAGGCTCATAAGTCTAGGTACTCTATTCATCCTGGTTCAGGAAAGATGTATCATGATCTTAAGGAGCTGTATTGGTGGCCTAATTTGAAAGCTGATGTGGCAACGTATGTGGCTAAGTGTTTGACCTGCGCTAAGGTTAAAGCTGAACATCATAAACCGTCTGGACTTTTGGTGCAACCTGAAATTCCCGAGTGGAAGTGGGAAGGTATTACGATGGACTTTATTACGAAATTACCGAGAGTTGTGGGTGGTTATGATACCATTTGGGTAATTGTTGACCGACTCCCTAAGTTAACTCATTTCTTGCCAGTTAAGGAAACAGATTCAATGAAGGAGCTGCTCGTTTGTATTTGAGGGAGATTGTTTCGAGACATGATGTTCTCGTATCGACTATTTTGGACCGAGACAATCGATTTACATCGAGGTTTTGGCAGTCCTTACAAGATGCTTTAGGAACTAAATTGGATATGAGCACCGCTTATCATCCACAGTCGGATAGTCAGAGTGAAAGGACTATCCAAACGTTGGAAGGCATGTTGAGGGCATGCGTAATAGATTTTGGCAATGATTGGGATAGATACTTGCAGTTGGCTAAATTTTCTTATAACACCAAGTTATCATGCAAGTATTAAAGCCGCACTGTTTGAAGCTCTGTATGGTAGAAAGTGTAGGTCTCCTGTTTGTTGGAATGAGGTTGGAGATGCTCAACTCACAGGTCCATAAATTATTCATGAGACTACCGAGAAGATCGACAGATTAAAGAAAGGTTAAGAACCGCCAGAAGCCGGAAAAAGAGAGCTATGCCAATAAGAAGAGGAATGATATTGAATTTCAGGTCGGTGATCTTGTTGTGTTGAAAGTATCACCTTGGAAAGGTGTGATACGTTTTGGTAAGAGGGGAAAGTTGAATCCTCGTTTTGATGGACCTTTTGAGATCATTGAGAGAGTTGGACCCGTGGCTTATCGTTTAAAATTTTGCCACAAGAACTCAATGCTGTTCACGATGTTTTTCATGTATTGAATTTGAAGAAGTGTTTGGCCGAGGCCGATGAGACAATTCCTCTTGACGAACTTCATGTTGATAAGCAACTACGTTTTATTGAGGAACCTGTTGAAATTCTGGATCGAAAGGTTAAGACTCTTAAACAGAGTAGAATTCCTATTGTTCGAGTTAGATGGAACGACGCGGTCCCGAGTTCACTTGGGAGCGTGAAGATTAAATGAAGCAGAAGTACCCGCATTTATTCCCAGATGCTGAGTCAACCCTGCACCTGCTTAAATTTCGGGACGAAATTTCCGTAACGGGAAGGTACTGTAACGACCCTACTTTTTCCGTTATCTTTTACCGTTAACTATTTAACGACCGTTAACTGTTATTCGTGCCACATCATTTCTATGACCTATATTATTATTTTTGTAATAATATATTAATTATTATATGTCAAATGAATATTTGTATTCATATTTTAATTTATACGTTTCTACGTCTCGCGGATTTCCATCCGGCGAATCTTTTCGGTTTTCAAACCAACGGTCAAGTTTTTGGGATTTTTAAGTCCTAATTATTTTAAATATGATATTTTGATGTCATATGATTATATATAGTGTTTATATATTTTATTTGTCGCGTGTGCGTTATCTCTCCGAATATTTAATCGCGTAGCGGTGTTTTCGCGTTTCGGGCTTCGTTCGGGCATTCGGGCCACAAGCTATTGGACATTTATCAAATTTGGGCCACAAGGGGCCCACCCTAGTCAATATTCAGCCGAAAATTCAAGGGGGAGGGGGTATATCCACATTTTGTTTCATTTTGAGATAATACTTACACTTTAAACATTTTCTCAAAACCCTTAATTTCTCTCATTCATTTTCTCCTCCCTCTTTTCTCCTTTGAGTGCCGTCGCCACCACCATCCATAATCCTCATCATCTTCTTCAACCAAGCAAGCAAATCAAAGGGCTTTTATCATATTCGGATTCCTCTCGTTCTTCTCTACACGATCATACTCTTCGATTCTTGATTAGGGTATAAACCCTAACCCTAACTTTTCAATTTTTCATTTATTTTTCTGATTTTACATGTTATATTAGTAGTATGATGATTATGTGTTATTGTATTGTTGTTTGTATGCGTAGAATTACTCGATTATACATGTTTTCGGTTTGATTATTTTGGGACAGCAGCTTATTCGTTCATTTCTGGTTTTGTAACTGATATAAAAGTGAAATTAAATTGTTTAGATGAGTTCCTCTCATCAAGACATTAATTTTAGACTCCGGATTCATGTCGTTTCGATTCCCGGAGCTTAAGATATGATTAAAATGGTGTTTTGTAAAGATTAAATGGTGAAAACGAATTGGTTCAGTTATGGTCCGACTTTGTGACCATTTTTGGAGTCCTTAGGGTGTACTAGTGTGTTAGGATTGATGATGGGATGAACTTTCATGTTCGGGTCATCGAAATCCGAGCCACGGATCACCCGTTATGACTAAAATACGTTTTTGAGCGGATTAAAGGTACAAATTGTTTAAGGGCTGTAAGTCACGACTTGGTGACTGTTCTTGGAGTGTTCTTGAGTTCATAATTGTGTCGGGTGGTTTGAGTAAGTGGAGTTGCATATGTGGCTTGCCCGAAACCGACACCCGGGGCTCAAGATACGACCCGATGAACTTTTAAACTTAAAACTTATGGTTAAATATTGAAACTTATGATAAAAATAATGATTTTCATTATTGATTAATTACTTATGATATAAGAAGTAATTATTATCATTTAAGACTTATGATATATATTTATTATATCATTTAATTATTACTTATGATTTAATTAACATTTTAATTAAACTTATGATTAATAATACTTTTATTATTAATGAAAAATACTTATGATAAGTATTAAATTTATTTTATGAGGATATTATTTTAAGACTTATAATAAAGATTAAATAATTATTTAATTATTATAAGACTTAATTATTATTTAATTATGATTTAATTATTAAATACTTATGATTTAATAATTTTAATTAGAAACTTATGCTATAATTAATAATTCATTATTAATTTTTAATACTTATGATATGATTTAAATATGATATGATTTAAAGATTATTATTATTAATAATATTTATAATATGGTTAATATTTAATTAATTAATTAAATACTTATGTTATACTAATTATAACATTTCAACTTATATTAACTTTAATAATTCATTTTATTTAATTAAACTTATGTTAAGACATAATTATACACTTTTGACTTAAATTAACATTATAACCTATGTTATTATTATAATTTACACTTTTCAAATTAATGTTGACTATGTTTGACCAAGGTTGACTTTTGAGTTGACTTTCGGTTGACTTTGACTTTCAGTTGACTTCTGTTGACTTTCTAAATAAGGAAACTTTCCTAACTTAAAACTTTCTAAAAATAGAAACTTTCTAAATTTGGAAACTTTCCAAAAATAGAAACTTTCCTAAAATAGAAACTTTCCAAAAATGGAAACCTGCTAAAAATAGAAACTTTCTAAAAATAGAAAGTGGGTGTCCTTATGCTGTTCCAATCAAACCGATGCTTGATGAGTAATGTTCTATGTCTACTTGCAACATGTACAATAGCTATCATACTAAGACTTGACCTAAGTTAGTTATTTATATCGACCTGCTTTATTTATAGGTCGGCGTTGTGATCTTTCTTGATCACTTTACTTTGCTTGCTGTTCGCTTGTTTGTGAGATTTCTTCAGTTGCTATTTAAGGTGAGTTATAGTCCCATTTTTCTATTTTAAATCTTTTGGGATGAGAATACATGCAATTTATTTTATATTTTGGACACATGTGGAAGTTGGTTTAAATTATTCATTGTGAGTTGAACAAAAATATTCCCTAGTCTGGTAACTGTAATCACTGGTTTCTACTGGTGAACGCGAATCCTATGGATAGATCTATCGGGTTTGACAACCCCATTTCGAGCTAGTCGCGCTAGCAATTTATAATCGGAATGTTTAGTACTTCGTATTTTGTTGTAGATACACTTGTTCGGTGTATATTATTTATTGTGTTTGGCAAGGGTAAATAAAGGGTTAAGTGGTTACCAGGTGGCTCACGGAAAATGGAATAATGTTTTATTATATGTTTTCTAGCATATAATTTGGTGGTTTAAAAAGGACTTTTATGTTTTCAAACATAAATTTTTATTGTTTAAATTAAATATTGTTTGCAATATTAAACCTATAATTCACTCAACATTTTTGTTGACAGTTACTCGCATGTTTTATTCTCAGGTTCATGATTTATTGCTTCCGCTGTGCTTAGAGAGTCTGCATATTTATGATGGCAGCTTTTGTTAAACATTAACTTGCATTCTATTTTGTTACGTTAAATAGTGGTTGTTTGTTGACTTTGTTTTGGTCAACTTTTGGTTAAAGTATTGTTGTATAGTTTTTCTAAACTTATACATTTTAGTAGATTTCCTTTATAGGAAATCATTTTTAAATAAAGAATGCAAGGTTGTTTTATTAAATTCATATAGAGTTTCGATCAAGCTGTGGGACCAAGTGACGGAGCCGTTAAGTGTTTTGACGGAGTCGTCACACATGCGATCGCATGAGCTACAGTAAATCGAAAAGTACTATAAAAGGTCAGTTTTGCTCGACGAATTTTCATAATAATTTAAGTACGTAAATTTTATATTTATAATTATAATTATAATTTTAATTTTAAGTTTAATAATAATAAAGTATATTCGAGGGTATTTTTAATTCGGGTTTCAAACCGTTTTAAAATAAGGAAATATTGGGTATTGTTCGGGGTATTGTTCTTGAATCCAAGACCAACCATACAGTCGTCTACCATCATTACGTCTACGCAATTTGCCTACAATATTGAATCGCAATATTGAACTGTGAGTTATAGATCCCTTTTTAAATACTTTAAATATTTTTGGGCTGAGAATACATGCAATTTATTTTAAACGCGATAAGACACAAGTACATACTAAATTCTACACTGAGTTAAACCGGAAATCCCTTAGCTTTGGTAATTAGTAGCTGCCAGTACATAGGATATGGACTGGTGGGCGCGAATAATTGTATATGGATCCATAGGGCTTGACATCCCCGTCCGAGCTAGAGCGCTAGCCTTTTAACGGACGTATGTTATTTGAGTTTAAGACACGTTGGTTTGCGTGTATTAAAACGAATGGGGTAATTATCACTATAGCGTTAAGTTTAGTTACCAGGGTGCTCTGTTACGTAGAATCTATTGATAAACTTTTGATGAAATCTTGTGGTCTATCTTTATATATGTTTATGACTCGAGCAATTAAACAAATAACTCACCAACATTCGTGTTGACTTTTTAGCATGTTTTATTCTCAGGTCCTTAGAATGCTTCCGCTGTGATGTGCTTGTTGCCTGCATGGAGTCTCTCATGCTTTGTACAAAGTTTATTGCATTCAAAATAAAACTGCGTTGTGTAATAAATAATTGGACTGTGATGTCAACCTGTAAATTAAAGACTTATGTATTTCGGGGTTTTGCTTATACCTAAGCATTTGCCCACATGTTTATAACTTTCTATGTTTAGAAAGTCACTTATTTTAATGAATGCAATATTTTATCAAAACGTATCATATAGAGGTCAAAACCTCACTGTGGAATCAATGATTAACGTGCCGCGTCAATAGCGATTTTGACGGGTCGTTACAGTTGGTATCCGAGCTTGAGGTCATAGGGAACCAGAAGTTACATTAGTGTGTTTAACTGGTAATTGTTAGGATGCATTAGTGAGTCTGGACTATGACCATATCTGTTTTTACTGATTTTTGCTTATTATTTGGTCAAAAACATTATATGTGATATATTTATATGCTAACGTAATTGTTGTTTCAATTATGTGATAGATGACTTCTTCTAATCCTATCATTTTGTACGACTCGGAATCGGACACTGAATCTATTCTATCCACAACTGAAAAGGGCGTTCCAATACCTATTAAAGAAGAAATTGTGTTAGCCGGGGAATCTCAACTCCCGGTAAAACCAGAGGAGGTTCCAGCTCCACCCAACTCTAGTTTTCCGGAGCCACAGTATCGTTGGCATGGACCCATGATCCCTGGAGTAAACGAGGATCGTCCATTTCTAAACAAATATGGACATTGGTCCAGATATACCGCCGACGGGCGGGTTGTGCCGATTACGCCTGGCAGATTTCGGTTCATGACCACCGGTACATATTCTTGCAGTTCGTCATCATATTCTCCTACACATGACTCAGACAGTTCGTCATCAGACGAGATCAGTAAGGAGGAGGATTTCGCTAATGAAATAAAAGAGATCACTAAGGAGAAATTCCAACTTGCTATAGATAATAAAAACAACCACAATAATAAAATGTCCTTAATTATTAAAAAAGAACAGGACCATTCGATCCGTAACCACCCTTATTGTATTAAACCCACTGAGGCAACGGGTACCTCAAAACCCCAACCAAAAATAAAATATACTGCCAGAATGTCTGTCGGACCATGTGCACACAAACAATTGGCAGAGAGAACCAAATGGGAAGAAGTTTCTGATAGTTCTGAATAAACGACCTCGCAACCATAAATCTTTCATGCGCTATTCTATTGCTTATGTGTGCTACTCTATCTTGTTATGTAAAATAAGCATATGTAAAATATCAGTATTGTATGGTATTGTATTATTTTGGTTTATTAATAATAAATGCATGGAATGATTATTTGTATTATTACTACTTCTTATTATTATTATTAAATAATAATGTAGTAACTCGCTATAATTTTTCATAGTGGAATATTATTAGGATTTTAGTAGTTAATTCCTTGTACTAGCTATTATGTATGAACTTAACGGGTAGGTAATACCCTAGAAATAATTATAAAATGCTAATAAGAAGAAAAGGCTTTTATAATAATCGGTTCATATTATTAATATGCTACGATTAACTATTGACAACTCATTTTACCTATAATATTCTATATGATTAAATTATATATGTTGTGTTTATTGAAGAAACATGTCTCAAATGTCGGATGCTGAGTTTGAGCAACTAGTCGAGAAACGTGTGAATGAAAGAATTGCTGCAACCGAAGCAGCAAAAGCAACAGCTGAAGCAGCAGCCAAAGCAGCAGCCGTAAACACAAATTCACGAAACGGATGCTCATACAAAACTTTTCAAGGATGCAAACCACAGACGTTTAGTGGAACTGAGGGACCAGTCGGTCTAACCCGATGGTTTGAAAAGATGGAGTACGTTTTCAAAATCAGTAATTGTGCGAATGGAGACAAGTCAAAGTATGCTTCGTGCACGTTGCAAGATGGTGCACTTACTTGGTGGAACAATTATGCTAAAGAAGAAGGAATAGATACGGCATATGATATCTCTTGGGAAGAACTGAAAAAGATGCTAATCGAGGAGTACTGTCCTCGAAACGAGATCAGAAAAATGGAATCTGAGTTACGTAATCTGAAGGTTATCGACGCGAATCTCAATAACTATGAAAAGCGTTTCAGGGAACTAGCCTTGTTGTGTCCCGAATTGGTGCCAAACGAGAAACGAAAGATAGAAATGTATATTGACGGTTTATCGATCAATATCAAAGGAAATGTTACATCGTCCAAACCGAATACGATGCAGGAAGCCATGACAATGGCACACCAACTCATGGACCAGATCACAGAGAGTTCGATTAAGGCACCAATTATCGAAGTCAAGACAACTGAAGGAAAGAGGAAATGGGAAGACTATAAGGGCAAAAGTACTCACCTGAAGAAACAAGAAACTTTTGAAGGTAAACAAGATGGGGCAACTGCAAGTCCAAACTATAAGGGACCCCATCCGTTCTGCAAAAGATGTTACACACATCATGCAGGTTATTATCAAGTGGTCTGTGATAAGTGCAACAAGAAAGGACATGTGGCGAAAGATTGTTATGCCACCGTTTCTGAAGTAAAGACAAAACTGACCGATGTCAAGAAATGTTTTGGATGCGGGAAGTCTGGTCACTTTATAAATCAATGCCCTGATAAGGAGAAGAACAAAGAACCCGCACGTGGGAGGGCATTTAATGTTAGTGCCAGTAAAGCACGTGAGGATCCTAATCTTGTCACGGGTACGTTTACCGTTAATAATCAACTAGCTTCTATTATGTTTGATACGGGTGCTGATAGAAGTTATATGTGTAAAGACTTTAGTTTTAAACTAAAATGTGCATCATTACCTCTAGACGATAAATATACTATTGAATTAGCTAATGGTAAACTGATAAAAGCCGATAAAATTTGCCATGGTTGCGAAATGAATCTCGCTGGTGAAACCTTCAAAATTGATTTGATACCCGTAGAATTAGGAAGTTTTGATGTAATCGTTGGCATGGACTGGATGTCCAAAACAAGACCGGAAGTTGTTTGCGCTGAGAAAGCAATCCGCATCCCTCGTAAGGATGAAACGTCATTAATGATTTATGGGGAGAAGAACAACTCAAAACTGAACTTTATCAGCTGTATGAAGGCCCAGAAACTTATAAGAAAAGGTTGTTATGCTATTCTGGCACACGTAAAGAAGATCGATACTGAAGAAAGAAGCATTGATGACATGCCGGTTGTAAGAGAATATCCCGGAGTATTTCCAGAAGAATTACCGGGGCTACCTCCACACAGATGTGTAGAATTCCAGATTGATCTCATACCAGGAGCTGCACCTGTAGCCCGATCTCCATATAGACTTGCACCTTCAGAAATGCAAGAATTACAAGACCATTTGCAAGAATTATCGGACCGTGGATTTATTCGTCCTAGTTTTTCACCTTGGGGTGCTCCTATTCTGTTCGTCAAGAAGAAGGATGGATCTATGAGAATGTGCATAGATTACCGAGAATTAAATAAATTAACGATCAAGAATCGGTACCCATTACCGAGGATTGATGATTTGTTTGATCAATTGCAAGGATCAAGTGTTTATTCTAAGATTGATCTACGCTCCGGATATCATCAGCTGAGAGTGAAGGAAGAAGATGTTCCTAAAACAGCGTTCTGAACCCGTTACGGTCACTATGAATTTTTAGTCATGCCTTTTGGATTGACTAATGCTCTAGCAGTATTCATGGATCTAATGAATCGCATCTGTAGACCGTATTTAGACAAATTTGTCATTGTTTTTATCGACGACATATTGATTTACTCGAAGAACAAGGAAGAACATGAGCAACACATAAGACTGGTACTAGAGATACTCAAGAAAGAAGAATTGTACGCAAAATTTTCGAAGTGTGATTTCTGGTTACAAGAAGTACAATTTTTGGGCCATGTTGTCAGTAAACATGGAATTAAAGTTGACCCCACCAAGATCGAAGCCATTAGTAAATGGGAAACACCGAAGACTCCAACACAAATCCGCCAATTCTTAGGTCTTGCTGGTTACTACCGAAGATTCATTCAAGATTTCTCTAGAATCGCCAAACCCTTAACTGCATTGACTCAAAAGGGAAAGAAGTATGATTGGTCCACGGAACAGGAATCCTCATTCCAGTTATTAAAGAAGAAGTTAACGTCTGCACCCATTTTGTCATTACCGGAAGGAAATGATGATTTCGTGATCTATTGTGATGCTTCACGCCAAGGTTTAGGATGTGTATTAATGCAACGCACAAAAGTTATCGCATATGCCTCACGACAACTAAACATTCATGAAAAGAACTATACGACGCACGATTTGGAACTTGGAGCAGTAGTTTTTGCACTCAAAATATGGAGACACTATCTATATGGCACCAAGTGTACAGTGTACACCGACCATAAGAGTCTTCAGCATATTTTTGATCAAAAACAACTCAATATGAGGCAACGTCGCTGGGTAGAGTTATTAAACGATTACGATTGTGAAATCCGTTACCACCCCGGAAAAGCTAATGTTGTAGCTGATGCCCTAAGTCGAAAAGAAAGAGTAAAACCTCTTAGGGTCCGAGCTTTGAATATTACAATTCGTACTGATCTCACAAAGCAAATTCAAGCAGCACAGTTAGAGGCTTTAAAAGAAGAAAACGAAAAAGGCGAAATACGCAAAGGGTTAGAAAAACAACTTGAAGAAAAAGCCGATGGAACCCTGTATTTTGCTGGTAGGATATGGGTACCAAAACATGGTAACCTAAGGCAACTAGTACTGGATGAAGCACACAAAACGAGGTACTCAATTCACCCAGGAAACGGAAAAATGTACCACGATCTCAAGAAGTTTTATTGGTGGCCTAATATGAAAATAGAAATTGCTACTTATGTAAGCAAATGTTTAACGTGTGCAAAGGTCAAAGCTGAGCACCAAAAGCCTTCAGGATTACTGCAACAACCAGAAATTCCGCAGTGGAAATGGGAAAGAATAACCATGGATTTCATTACGAAATTGCCAAGGACTGCAAGTAGTCATGATACTATTTGGGTGATAGTTGATCGTCTAACTAAATCAGCTCACTTTCTACCAATAAAGGAGACAAACAGTATGGAGAAATTAGCACGCCTATATTTGAAGGAAGTAGTTTCCAGGCATGGTGTACCCATCTCTATCATATCTGATCGCGACACCCGATTCACATCACGTTTCTGGCAGTCATTACAAAAAGCATTGGGAACTCGATTAGATATGAGCACCGCTTATCACCCACAGACAGATGGTTAAAGTGAAAGAACAATACAAACATTGATAGACATGTTACGGGCATGCGTGATTGACTTTGGAACCAGTTGGGATCGACACTTACCGTTGGCAGAATTTTCATACAATAACAGCTATCATACGAGCATCAACGCAGCGCCATTTGAAGCACTTTACGGTAGAAAGTGCAGATCTCCTATCTGTTGGAGTGAAGTAGGAGAAAGACAACTTACTGGACCAGAAATTATTCATGAAACCACCGAAAAGATCATTCAAATACAACAGCGATTGAAAACGGCCATGAGTCGCCAAAAGAGTTATGCTGATGTAAGAAGAAAACCGCTAGAATTTCAAGTGGGCGACAAAGTCATGTTGAAAGTGTCACCCTGGAAAGGCGTTGTACGATTCGGTAAACGAGGAAAGCTAAGTCCTAGGTACGTAGGACCCTTTGAAATCACCGAAAGAATTGGAATAGTTGCTTATCGATTAAAGCTACCGCAAGAACTTAGTAGTGTTCACAACACATTTCACGTGTCAAATTTGAAGAAATGTTTAGCTGAAGAGGATGTCGTAATTCCTCTTGACGAAATACGAATCAATGATAAACTCCATTTTATCGAAGAACCTGTTGAAATCATGGACCGTGAGGTCAAACAATTAAAACAAAGCAAAATACCGATAGTTAGGGTTCGTTGGAACGCAAGACGAGGACCCGAGTTTACTTGGGAACGTGAAGATCAGATGAAGCAAAAGTATCCACATTTTTTCACTGATATCGCTCATGAAACAGGTACTACTCAAAATTTCGGGACGAAATTTTCTTTAACGGGGAGGTACTTTGATGACCCGAAAATTTTTTGACTTATTTAAACCAATTCTCTATACGATTTATTATTTTAACACGTTAAACAAAGTCTGTTAGATTGAGTCTCAAAATATTAGAACTGTTTCATATATACAATTACCTTTGACTACTCTCGACGATTCATGAACAATTATATGTATGTATATATATATATATATATATATATATGTACAAGTAAAAACGACTTTTCTACAGTAAAACCCTATTTGCTACAGTAAAAATTACTTTGCTACAGTAAAACACTATTTGCTACAGTGCTACAGTAACACTATTTGCTACAGCAAAACACTATTTGCTACAGTAAAACACTATTTGCTACAGTAAACACTATTTGATGTCGACGAACTAGCAAACAAAAACAGAAAAGGCGGCCATGCGATCGCATGGCAAAAACACTGAAAACTCATGCGATCGCATGAGCTACAGTAAATCGAAAAGTACTATAAAAGGTCAGTTTTGCTCGACGAATTTTCATAATAATTTAAGTACGTAAATTTTATATTTATAATTATAATTATAATTTTAATTTTAAGTTTAATAATAATAAAGTATATTCGAGGGTATTTTTAATTCGGGTTTCAAACCGTTTTAAAATAAGGAAATATTGGGTATTGTTCGGGGTATTGTTCTTGAATCCAAGACCAACCATACAGTCGTCTACCATCATTACGTCTACGCAATTTGCCTACAATATTGAATCGCAATATTGAACTGTGAGTTATAGATCCCTTTTTAAATACTTTAAATATTTTTGGGCTGAGAATACATGCAATTTATTTTAAACGCGATAAGACACAAGTACATACTAAATTCTACACTGAGTTAAACCGGAAATCCCTTAGCTTTGGTAATTAGTAGCTGCCAGTACATAGGATATGGACTGGTGGGCGCGAATAATTGTATATGGATCCATAGGGCTTGACATCCCCGTCCGAGCTAGAGCGCTAGCCTTTTAACGGACGTATGTTATTTGAGTTTAAGACACGTTGGTTTGCGTGTATTAAAACGAATGGGGTAATTATCACTATAGCGTTAAGTTTAGTTACTAGGGTGCTCTGTTACGTAGAATCTATTGATAAACTTTTGATGAAATCTTGTGGTCTATCTTTATATATGTTTATGACTCGAGCAATTAAACAAATAACTCACCAACATTCGTGTTGACTTTTTAGCATGTTTTATTCTCAGGTCCTTAGAATGCTTCCGCTGTGATGTGCTTGTTGCCTGCATGGAGTCTCTCATGCTTTGTACAAAGTTTATTGCATTCAAAATAAAACTGCGTTGTGTAATAAATAATTGGACTGTGATGTCAACCTGTAAATTAAAGACTTATGTATTTTGGGGTTTTGCTTATACCTAAGTATTTGCCTACATGTTTATAACTTTCTATGTTTAGAAAGTCACTTATTTTAATGAATGCAATATTTTATCAAAACGTATAAAATAGAGGTCAAAACCTCACTGTGGAATCAATGATTAACGTGCCGCGTCAATAGCGATTTTGACGGGTCGTTACAACATGTATATACATTTTAACTGAGTCGTTAAGTCATCATTAGTCGTTACATGTAAGTGTTGTTTTGAAACATTTAGGTTAACGATCTTGTTAAATGTTGTTAACCCAATGTTTATAATATCAAATGAGATTTTAAATTATTATATTATCATGATATTATCATGTATGAATATCTCTTAATATGATATATATACATTAAATGTCTTTACAACGATAATCGTTACATATATGTCTCGTTTAAAAATCATTAAGTTAGTAGTCTTGTTTTTACATACGTAGTTCATTGTTAATATACTTAATGATATGTTTACTTATCATAGTATCATGTTAACTATATATATATCCATATATATATCATCATATAGTTTTTACAAGTTTTAACGTTCGTGAATCACCGGTCAACTTGGGTGGTCAATTGTCTATATGAAACATATTTCAATTAATCAAGTCTTAACAAGTTTTATTGCTTAACATGTTGGAAACATTTAATCATGTAAATATCAATCTCAATTAATATATATAAACATGGAAAAGTTCGGGTCACTACAGTTCGGGTATCATAGTCCCAAGCATAAGGCAAGCGACTTGCACCGAATCGGTGCAATACTTATCCCAATAAGCCATGCCTTCCGTATCATCCTCTTCGGGTTGATCGGGAATGGGGTCTTCCAACACATACGCCCTATCCTCAAGTTTGAGGACAATTCTTAGATTGCGAAACCAATCCATGAAATTCGTATGGTTGAGTTTTTCCTTTTCGAGGATAGACCTCAATGATAGGTTGTTAAAGTTGATTGGTGCGTTTGGAATGTTGTTGTTATTGGCGGTCATCTACAAAATTTAACAAAGTTGTTTAAGTATCAATTTTAATTTAACAATCAATACCCTTTAAATCCAATTGACATTTATTAAATTTTAGAATCCAACGGTAAACCAAATTTCGGTTAGGTGACCTTTCTCCCGTCATTTGATTTAGCTAGGTAGTCATTTATATGACAATTGCAATCCCTTTGCAACTCCTAAGGTATGGGATCATGCAATCCTTTTGCATGGCATATTTATCCCATCAACGTCTATTTGTTCATCATGCTTCGGTGACCCTAAGTTCATGATT
Organism: Rutidosis leptorrhynchoides; assembly: GCF_046630445.1. Lineage (NCBI taxonomy): Eukaryota > Viridiplantae > Streptophyta > Magnoliopsida > Asterales > Asteraceae > Rutidosis > Rutidosis leptorrhynchoides. The sequence goes on from NC_092339.1 coordinate 186,558,262, forward strand.
CCCAAATTAAGTCGTCCTACTTGTGTAAACATGTAAACTTAACATACAAGTGGTTAGGTGACCTTTATCCCACAAGCATGCGAAATTTACCTTAATCATATTAGTTTGCTCATAACGGTTAGGTGACCTTTATCCCATTATGAGTTCCCTAATATTTTTAAGTGTCACACAAAAGGATGGCGTTTAACTTGTTTGCCTAGTGTGAAAGGGTTTTTAAGGTTTCTTTATTCTAGTTCAAGAAAACTTTTATGCCATACACCAACATGCATTTAGTGTATGGTACTTATGAAAAACCATTTTCATGTCTTGTAATTAAGCCAATTACTTGATATAAACCATTTTATATGTGTGATCCTTTTTCATGTTCTTAATAACCGTTTATCAATGTCCTTTTGCCACTTTTAATTTAACCAATTAAATTGTCATTTTGCATGTCATTAATAATGTCTAATTTAACCAATTAAATTGTCATTTTGCTTGTTGTTAACTTGTGATTTACTTGTAGCAAACAAACATACAAACACAATAAACAACCATGCATGCAAAACAAATATGTTCACAATCAAGCCAATTTGGTAGACATTTGTTTAGCCGAAAACAAATGCCACCGGTTAAGGGGTTATAACACAAAGTAGGAGATTTCAAAATCTCCCACTTAATCTTGTATCTTCCTTGTCTTCATCTTGCATCTTCATCTTTTACAAAAAATATATCCTAATACATTTTTTTCTAAAAAATGAAAATACAACCTAATCTATTTTACATACCAAATATAAAATAAATTACATCACCAAATGAATAAATATTACAAACCAAATGAATGAATTAATATTACATACCAAATGAATGAATAATAAATCAACCAAACATTCAACCAAACACAAGGTCAAGGCTTAGATTGTGAACATTATCATACAACCAGATATGAACAACATGGAACAACCCAAAACCCATTTTGGGACCCCATGAAATTCGGCCAAAAATAGGAACCCACCCAAAACTATAATTTTTGAATTTTACTTTCATGCATGTACATAAAATGCAAAATATATAGTGAGTTTAATAACCATCTCGAAGCATATTTCAACAACTTCGGCTCTAGATACCATTGTTGGGATTTAACAAGTTCATAATACTTAAAACATTTTAAGAATCAAACTTATAGAGGAAGCATGTAATTACCATTTTAGAACATTGTATATCTTTAACCAATTAAAGTTAAATCCCAATTAGGATCAAGTTATGAAGTATGCTTACAAACTACAAGCAAGTAAAGAGTTTATACCTACTCCAAGCTTGTTGATAAATGATGAGGATGATGATGATGATGAATGGAGCTCCAAAAGAATGAAACCTCAAGTTGTTATACCCCAAACTTGTACACCAACACCCTAGCTTTTGGTTAGGATTTAATGACACTTGAAATGAGCTTAAAAGATCAAATTTAGAACTTCCTTTTGCTCCCCAAACCCACGGTTTTCAGCAGCTCCAATGGAGAGTTTGTGCAGTTTTTTTTTTTATGTGTAATTGCAAGTATATCTCTCCACAAAAGAGTCAAAGAGCATGTATATGGAAATGGGAAAGTATGACTAACAAAAAGGAATCTCTAGCATGTGTTCTTACACTTCCAAGGCCACTTCCCCTTTTGTTTAATAAAATTAGTTTTATAAAAGTTAAATTTTATAAAACTATTATATAAAACTTCCATATAATTTATTATGTAGATTTTATTTATAAAACCAATTTTATATAAAAATGTAACATAATAAAATTAATTATTTAACCTATAAATAATTAAATTCATATTATATAAATTATTCCATAATATATATACACATCAAGTAATAACATTTTAGAAAACCATTTTTCTTAAATTCCAAGTGTCGCGTAATTTAATCAACGATCCAATCGCTAAGATCAAATACGATTAAGGTGTCGGTAAACTTGTTATTGGGTATGACTCGACTTGGATCAAAACATATTAGCCACGTTAATTTAATATGTCTCTCGGGCATACGAAATACCTTCAAAATAAATTCAGAAGGATTACGAAATAACAGAAAATACTAACAGTGAGTGATTTGGCATTTTTCATTTGGAACAAATCAAAAGACTCTACTTTCTGACAGCTGATCAAGTGTTTCTGTAGAATCCTGTACAATAAGATGAGCAACACGTTCTAATTATCATTCATGAAGTTATAGATAATATAACCGCAAATTCTATAGTTACAACTTTAATTTCAACATTTTTTTTTTCCATTTCAACTGTTTTAGTGAACTATTTAATCAGACTACAACATAAGTGAAGAAAATGTTACTTTGATTTCAGCTGCTTCTTTGGAAATTTCTGCACTCTCTCCCCTGAGTCGCTGTAGAGGAGACTCGCAGTCCTCCCACCTACCAATTTTCAAACAATACTTAAACAAAAGCAACACTAGTGTTCATCAAGTTAGTCAGCATAAAAAAGTTTAAAGTCTTAAAATACAATAACAATAACAATAGCGTGGTAGCTTGAATTTAAATTAAGTAACAAGTATAGTCATACAATGAAAGACGTTTCTGATTCAATGGTAGATCAATAACGTATTAGCTTTCAACACTTACTCGTACAATACAATAGCAGCAAGTTAGTTCCGTATCAGGCAAACACATAAGTTGAAACCTATTGTGGCATAATATGAGTAAGCAAACAGCACATGAGTCTATATAAGACATCAATACGAATTCCACGTACGAATTAAAAAGGAATTAACTTTGAAACCCTAATTACTAGTTCATAAACATCTAATTGGAAGAAATCCACAAATTAATCAACTAAACAAGTGACTAACAACATCAATTAACATTGAGAGCTAACTAAATGATACGAACTGAAAGAGAATCGAGCATACAAACAGATCTTAAGAACGAAACGATGAGTTTATCTGCTCGTAATAATTTTTGATTTAGAACGGAACGATTTGACGAGCACTATTTGCTTCAAAATACCTGAAAACGGGTCGAAATAGTTCGGGTTGGGTCAAAGATCAAATGGAATTTGGTCAAAACGGGTCATGGGTCGAAATGGGTCAGAATTAAAATGGGTCGAAGGGGTTGGGTCGAGACCCGGGTCGGGTTGGGTCAAGACCCGGGTCGGTTGGGTCGGGCTAGTAAAATTGTTCTTAATTGTATTTTTTGATGTGTCTCTTCCGAACACCCGCCTTTTTAGGATCCCGTTTTTGACGTATTTTTTAGACCCCATTTTTGACCCCGTTTTTGCAACGAAAACACGCGTCGAAAACGCGCCTCGAAAAAGGCGCGTCGAAAAGACACGTAAAGAACGGGCGCGCCAAAATGGGCGCGCCGAAGCCGGGTGCTGAAACCGGGCGCCGAAAACGGGGTCCGAAACCGAGGGCTGAAAACGCGCACTGAAAACTGACGCCGAAAACGGGGTACCGAAAACGGGGTTCGAAAATGGGGGCCGAAACCGGGGGCCTGAAACCGCGCTCTGAAAACGGGCGATGAAAATGGGCGACGAAGCGCCGAAACAGGGTGCCGAAACCGGGGCCGAAAACTGAAGGCCGAAAACGAGCGCCGAAATCGGGCGTCGTAAACGGGGTCCTAAAACGGGAGCCGAAACCGGGCGCCAAAAAAGGCGCCGAAACAGGGTACCGTAACCGGGGCGGAATACGGTGGACAAATCCGGGGGCCGAAAATCGGGCGCTAAAAACGCGTGCCGAAATTGGGCGTCGAAACTGGGCGTCGAAAACACGCGTCGAATAACGCGCTTCGAACTTGCGCTCTGAAATCGAGTCTTTTGATTTAAACCCATTTGGGTCTTCAAGTAATTTTCTATAATGTGACTGGACCCATTTGGGTCTTCAAGTAAACCCAATCAAACCATTTCTTAAACTTTGGGTCTTGTTTGCCAGGTCTACTTCAAATCCATCACCAACGAAATCGTTAACGATACTTTCTTCAAATCGTTTGGAATATAATTAAACTTAATTGAGTGAATTCATTATCCAGAGATGAAGCCGATCGATTTGTTTTTTTTTACACAGAGAGTATTCAACTTCGGCTTTTTATTTAGATTGATTACTTAATTATTACTTATAACAAAATAAATATTACTCCCCAATTAAATAAATAATTATAAAATCTTACACTGTATCAAAATAAACAACACTTGTACCTCACTTCATTTTTCTCACGGTTCTAATCGTGTATATGTTTGCTTTCACTAAAATATCGGCTACTACACATTTAAAAGCATATACTATATTACCACAGTTACAAGCGTGAACTATGTTAAAAAAAAATTACACGCTTCTAACAGTGTAAATATTTCCACCCACTTATAGGCGTGAAGATTTATTTGTACACGCTTAAAAGCATTAACAATTTTAACTATGTTCATAAGCGTGAGGAAACTTTAAAAATAATTCACACTCATGCCAAGCGTGAAAAAATAAGCGTGGAGAAACGGCATTTTTGTTGTAGTGGTAGATGCTACTAGCCTCGGATACGAGATTACAACAACAACAACAACAACAATCCCAATCCCACATGCGTTAGGTATGGGGGAGTTAAGGCGTAGACAATCCTTCCTCTATCCTAGAATAAAGAGAAATCATTTCTCCACCCCGAATGAAACACTCACAAGAGTAGAGAAAGTCCTCCCTCCCTCTAATCAACGAATAAAGAGATTGCTTCCAATAGGACTTCAGATACGAGATTATATATTTATAATTTTAGTATGTATGATATAGATAATCTGCTATGTATATTTCGGTCAAGAACCTGTTTTTTTCTTTCCAAAGTGTATTATATATTTATTTTACCACCACTTATATAATTATAACTATATATATATAGCTCCACTATATATATATATATATATATATATATATATATATATATATATATATATATATATATATATATATATGATCAATCCTAAATTAGATGTTGAGATCTAATTTAGGAGTTGAGCGCAATGAGGGGTGGATGGTGGTGTTGATAATTTTTTTGGGACCTTATGATCGTTTTTCACTTAGGTTCAAGTGATCAATCACCACGTCTCGGTCTTGATTGCATTACCTTGGCTTGATTATGATTAAGGCTTGGGCGTATTCACAAGCGAACCATAAAAACCTTGGCAATTGCACAGAATCAACAACCTAAAATGAGAGGCCAAGCTCCCTATTTATATGCTTCGAATATCCACGGAACTAATGTTCGCGCAGCACCGACATATCCGTAATGTTTGTGCGGGACATCTTCACACACTTTCTTTATGCGAGCTTCCGCAATGTTTTAGCGCACTTAGCAGTTGTTGTTTGCCTGCGCAGTTCTGGTTGCACTTGTATTTAAGTTGCCTTTTACACTTGAAATATACATATATATGCCTATATATATATGATCAAGTCCCCCAGTTTATTGTGTTATATTTACGCAGAAAATATAACATAATAAACTCTAAAAAATGTAGTTTAAAATGTGTTTCTCAAACGTTCCGCAAAATTTTACCCGTTACGCATGTAAATATTGCGTCTGACAAATAATGCGTGTCCCATCAGCGTTTCTCAACGGCTCTTTTCTAGCCGTTGATAAATTGCAGCAGAATTATAGCCGTTGATTATAATCATTGCAAATTACCTTGATCCCTTCAATTACCACTATAAATAGGATCGGTTTTAAGTTAAGTTCACTTGACTCATTCGCATTCATCTGCCTTTCTATTAAAGCATTATCCACGCAAATTAATAATGGCTTCTCCTTTTACTCCTCAGTCTTCTTTCGCCATTAATGGGGATAAATTCTCATCGTATATGACAGATGAGAAGATCGAGCAATTGAAAATTAACTATCCGCTATTGGATCAGTTCATGCCAATTGCTCCTGCTGAGAATGAAAGAGCTAATAATCCTCCCGAAGGGATGATTGCGGTCTATGAAACATCTATGTTTCAAGGAAATCTAAGATTTCCACCAACCGACTTCTTTTTGGGCGTTTGCGATTCGTACAACATCGCCATCGCCCAATTACACCCATATGCAGTTGCTAAGATTGTTTTATTTGAAATGTATTGCATGGCGATCAATTAGCAACCCTTACTTGATGTGTTTAGCAAATTCAATACCATCATACCAACCGACCGCGGATGGTTTACATTCAAGTCCCGCTATGGTGTAATTACAACCCCCAAAGCATCTATTGGAAATTGGCGTAAATCATTCTTTTTTATCAAGGCTGAAGCGGTTCGCGGATATAAAAGCCTTCTTTGCTGGACACTGGATCTTAATCAAAGCGCACTTGAACGAAATGAGCTTGATTAGACCGGCGAAGAACTATTGGCCGAAGTAAAAAATGTACACCTGGAAGTTCGCCAATATAGCCATATTCCACTGTATTTAGGGCGATTTTCAGTGTACTGGCCGTGGAATAATTACAATGTCACTCTTCATGATGCAACCAATAGAGGTATTTATCGCAACGTTACTTTTTGCACAAAACTTATGCATTTTTGCATATTACATATTAAAACTTTCTATTTCTTTCAGAGATCTTTCTCTCTGATTTAATGGTATTAGAAGATGTGTCGTGCTGCAAAGCTGTTTGTCGTCCTAAAGAAGGTAGCAGCTCCACCGTAGCTATTGAGGAGCCAATTCTGAATTTGCTAACCATTGCAGAAGGTAAACAAAAAAGCAGCAACACAAGTGCTTCTTCTGCGCAAGAAAGTAGGCGCAAACTTCTATGCATTACCCCTATTGTAGAGGAAGTGTTCGGGAAGGGCAAAGACAAAAGTATGTTATATTTTTGCGCTCTAAATACACGCTATTATACTTGCCTTTTAGTTTTGCACTAATTAAATTTTATATCTTTATTTTGTAGCAGATCCTGTCGATCTAACAGCAGATACAAAAGCAACAGAGGAGGAACCATTCATTGGTCATTAACTTCCTTTTGAGGAGTTTAGCGATCCACAATTTCAAAACATTTTCTCATCACCGTATAATCCTATCAAATCAATTCATATTGATAACTTTATGGCGAGTTTGAATGTTAGTGATGACGCAGCTGCAGATCAACTTAAACGCTTGCAAGATGATGTACCACAGGATGTGCACAATGAGTATCGAAAACTCAGCAATCTTGCTGCGGAAAACGCAAGCATACAAAACTGCTTTATTTCTGTTTGCTCTTTGGTTGATGGCGTTAGACGTCACAAAGCTACTATAGCAGCACTTGGCGCTGAAAAAGCGTCCAATGAAATCTTGCGGTCAAAAATTCGCTAACTTGAGCAAGATGAGCTGTAGCTAACTTGGGATCTTGAAAAGACGCAAACTACTTTAAAAGAAACGCAAGAAGCCAACGCTCAACTTTCTGTCGCAATTCAACAGCCAGCCGAAGGAGCTGAGCACGCAGAAGATCAACTCAAAAAACTTGTTTCATATTTTCCTGATCTTAGTCAGAAAATTATGGATTCGGCGCCTGTTACTGAAAAATTTCGCAATTATTTATAGGCATCAAATATTGTTACACGATGTGAGTTCTTAGAACTTCTGCTGAAGGTTACCAATTCGCAATTATTTATAGGCATCAAATATCGTTACATGATGTGAGTTCTTAGAACTTCTGCTGAAGGTTACCAATCTTACTACGCCATTGCCTGAAGCGGTACGAAAAGAAGTATGCCCACTTGAAGATGCCCGTGAAGCATATAATCAAATTGAAAAGATTGACATTCCTGCGTTATTGGAAATTAGCCGCAGAGAAGATGTAACCGCAGAAGATATCATAAAACTAAAATTGTAAACCTTTCGCAGTTTTTTGTTGTTAACTGTGCATATGTATGCAATTATTTTGTAATTATGCACATATATTTTGATGCAACTCTTTTGCGTATTATTCAATAAAGTTTCTCTTTTATAAATCTGAGTTGCAACTATTTCAATTATATAGCGCTTTGTTCCAATTTATATTTGTAATCGCTAGACTTTTCCTTTGCAATTTCAACATTTATTATTGTGCACTGATCGATGTCGAAGGGTCGATCAAAAATAGCCTAATTACTCTAACTTAGCTAGGGTAAGCAGGATTCGTTCCACGGGAAGTTATGGTCAACAAGCAAGCAATTTCCAGAGTTTGTTGTTTGTGATTAACTAACTTAACTATAAAACTACTTAGATTGATTACTACTTAAATTTAAACTTAAACAAAAGTGCAATTGAAAAGATTGAAATGTAAACAATGAGATTAAAGCCTTTATCCTTTCACAATCCCAATTTAGCATGCATTCATTCAAACAAGCATTATATTTATCAATTGTTGATCAAATCTCATAGACAAGACTTCTTAAGTTCATTAATTCTATCATCTTGAGATTAAACTATGCAATCTAGACAAAGTGTCTTTATCCCTAATCTAATTAACACTAAGTTGGATCAAGAACACACTGTTAAATCACAATAATCTAACTTGCAATAACAAAGTATAGAACTTGCATTAATCAACAATCAACTTGATTCATAACATTATAATTCAAAAGTATTAAACATCACAAATCACATAATCTTGAATGAAATCATACATAACTCAATTGTTCATGGAAAGGATAAAGATTAGATTACTAGCCAAGCATGATGGTGGTGAGAATCAATGAAATCCTTGATGTTTGCATGATGCTTTGAACCTTGATCTTGACTTGAATCTTGAAAGAATGGTGATTTGATTGAAGATTTTTGGTGTTTTTAGGTGTTCTCTGCTGCAAAAACTGGTAGGGAAAAGTTAAAGTTCGTAACCCTAAAGACCTCCTTAAATAGGGGTTAAGAAATCTTATCCAAAAGCTAATTTTAGTCTTTCCCGGAATCTGATTTTTAGTACTGGCGTAATTTACGCCCTGACAGGCGTAATTAACGCCTTTGTTAAATCTGGTCAGCGTATTTTTACGGCTCCAAACGATTTTTGTTCTGAGAGGGATCTGAGTGCTGGCGTAAATTACGCCCAGGATGGCGTAATTTACGCCTTTGTTAATCCTGCTGAGCCTTGTTTTTCTTCCCAAATCACGTACATCTTTCACTTAAACCGCCATTTTGCACCGTCTTTTGCACCAATGCCTTTAATACCTGTAAACATACAAAACCTCATAAAAGTATCTCCTTGTTTACTTGCTTAACGTTAATTTTGCGTAATTAGATGTAATTAATCGTGACAATTAAGGAACGATCAAATCCCCCACACTTGGCTTTTGCTTGTCCTCAAGCAAATCTGTTTTTAGCTACAAGACAATAACATCTAGGTGGTATTAACTCAAACAATTTTTCACAAGCAAAATTAACTATAAATCAAGATGTAAATACGATATGGGTTAACCACTCAAAACCTCAAATAACCTTCATCCTCTAAAACCTTCAATCATAACTCACTTTATCACCAATCATTTTCTTATTTCAACAATTCCTCCATTAATCATATCCTCATAATCCTCAAACATTTTCCTTAAATCATCATATGGATCAAAACTTAGCACTAAATCAAACAATTATCCTTACAACTTTCATGATCCACACTTATTCTTTTTAAGATCAAAATAAATGTATTTAAGTAACATGTCAAAAGAAACACAACACGGGTTACATTAAATCCGGATTAATTTCATTGGGTTGGCCATGACTCAAATAAAAATGGTGTAAAATGGTTACGAATGTTGAACCATTCAAACTTTATAAGGTTTAGAAATTTTAACGTGACCCTCATTCGTACCAAGATAAATTACAATAAACCGGAATGTCAAACATAACTAGAATTGTGCACATGTTTGTGTTTTTGTCCTCCTTAACTTTTCAATTAGCCAAACTCATGCCCTTGTCTACACTAGTACTAAGTGCATACCTTCTAAGTCTCGACACCAATGAACCCCCTAAGTCTAGTTAGAAATACCCCATACCACAAGCTCGGTAATGGTGAAGTTTTGGTTACATTGCCCATTTGTGCGAGGCATTCATGGAAGGTATAGGTTTTTGCAAGGTTATAAGGAATCTTATATTCTAAAACTTAAACTTCAACGAGACGAATTTTATGCCTCAGTGGTCCATGCTTTATAAGGCACTCGTTTCACAATTTTTGGCATACTCTTCTTCTACTCTTTTTTATTCTTTTAAATTCGCCTCTTCACCTCCTCCTTTTATAACATATCATTTTTTTTTTTTTTCAACTTCAATGAACTAGCACATATCATATGAAACATTTGAGAACATTTGGGATGTAATGGTGAATATGTGGAGATGATGACAATGATATATATAGATGTATATATGTATCATGGATAACGGGTGTTGGGTGTGGTGAATATCGTTGTCAAAGCTTGTGCTATAAAGTACCCCCTTTCGACCTTTGCCTAGGGAAGAGTAACTCTACAAGTGTTGCATTGGTGACTATCATCATTGTTATGCACTTTCATACTAGTGAGTAAATCGTGGACTCCATTGTGGAACCCCGGAGACCACTTTGAGTCAAACTAATCAAAAGCCACAAACACTATAACATAATAGCTAGTTATATTTGCCATGCTAGTTTAAACTAATTATATCTTAGCAAAAATGAGTTGCGTTGTCACCTAGCGTTACCAAATCTAAACAAGATAAAGTAAGATTAATTCAACATTAATAACCAAAAATAAGGGTAGGAATGGGAAGTTGGTTTATTATTATATATTTTTTTAATATCACTTTTTCTAAAGGTTTAGGCTGCTAATGGTCACTAATTGATTCTAGTACACAATTTGTGTACTAACGACCTGGGTAGACTGGCTGCAAAAATAAAAAGAATTGGTTTAAAAAGAAAAATCCTAAAGTGTTTCTTTATCATCCATGTTACCTAGCATACAACCTTGGGATCTTTTTTCTTCGTTTCTTTTTAAACTTTCTTTTCTTCACAAAAGTATATTTCCTTAAAGTTACTCGTCAAGGTCAACAAGGTCAAATGCCTAACATTTATCATTCCTCACCGGCCAAGTCCAAAAACTTCAAAGAAATTCCAAATTAATCCCTAATCACTAGGATTACTCTCATGGGTCAACATCTTGATTATAGCCTTGAAATTAAAATTTTTCAAATTTTCTACCACCTAGGCCATTTAAAACATAAAACCTTTAAACAACAAACACTTTCAAGCTAAGCCAAATGTGCAAATTTCCTTCCTCCCCCCCACACTTACATCATGCTACGTCCTCGTACGCATGTTAAAAAGTTATGTTAAATTAAAGTGAGGAAAATAAACAAGGAGAAAGAAAAAGAACAATATTACCCGGGATTAAAAAGCAACTTCCCAAAACACCACTCGTGACAATGACACCATTCTCCCATTTCATCTCACAACATGTTTCCTTCCATCCAATTTTTATTCTTACAAAACAAAAACAAAAGAAAAAGTAAAAACTACCTAGCCCGTTTACGGAGGGATCCCGCTTTAAACCACCCGATAGCTCGGGTGGACGAGTTTTGTCTCGTGAGGGCTTATAGCGAACATACCCACAAAGTTCATTTAACTAATAAAAAGAAAAATAAAAATAAAAATAAAAATAAAAATAAAGGAAAAATTAAAAGAAAAGTAAAGTGTACATGTTTATTACAGACGGAGCACAGGACCTGATAAAAATCAGAGAGGCTCATTCCATTCGGGTATCGGGACAAAAAATACTCTCAAACATACTCTTCGCCAATGGTGCCATGTCAAACACCGACTTCCTCCCTTCTTCCCGAACTCTCTCCATCTCTGGTGGCAATGGTGTAGGCTGCTGATAGAACAATGGTGGTGCGATAGAAGGTGCGGGTGGGACCACATATCCCATCCCGGGTGTAGATCCCGAAGCATAAGTAGTATAATCAATCGGCTCATAATATGGTGTAACTGGCCGATTATGTACCAAATCATCATACTGCCGCCTCCGGTTATCCCTCTCAAATGCCTCCTGCTGATATCGCTCAGTCATGTAAATCTGAGCCCTAGCTATGTCCATGAGGGTACCCTGCTGCTCCTCCATTCGCGCCCACTGTCGTTCATCTACTTGAACATAACGCCTACCCCTACTCGACCCCTCTCCATGAGGGTTAAAATCCGGATCACTCCTCTCCTCTAACTCATCCAACTGTCGCCCGAGCCGCTCATTTGAATCATCCGTATCATACTCTGCTTCATCCGCAGGAAGATTATCATCATTAACCCCAAAAGTATACCTTTCCACATAAGCCGGATTCTCAATCACATAACCCGTTCCTTCCCTCATAAACTGTAACCCAGCCACATTTTCCTTAACATACCTCATTGTTTCCTTTACACCCCTAGGATTATTAGAAAGTGCTCCCTTTCTCCACAAGAAAAACGACAAGAACCTCATGTAAGGGATCACCGCCCTTTGCTTAAGCTGCTGTCGACACTCCCATATCCACGTCATCATAACCAACCGAGAAGAAGGCACCATCGAATTAGTCACCATAGCATACAACAACGGTAACTCATACGACCGGACATGAGTGAGATCACTTTTTCGTTGATATATATTGTAATGCATCACAGTTGACAACAACTTTGGAATGATTCTTAATTTACTTCTTTCTAACTTGAAATTCTCAATGTCAAGTCGGTCGACATGAAACAATGTCCTTAACACATGAGCATACTGATCGGCTGGAACCTCAAACAACTGTTTCTCAGTAGGATAGTCATATGCATCTTTCCCTGGAATAAGAATACCCGAATCATACGGAATATCGGGATGAGCCAACTCATTGAAAGTCTCCATCCTAAGTGGAACCACTGTGTTTCCCACCTTGCCTTCCAAGATTAATGTCGCTGGAAAAGTATCCCCGGGAATCCATTTTAAAGTGGACATCCATTGAAAAACCTGATTGGGATAGGTCATTTCCCAAGAACACCCTAGTGGTTCTTGCTCGAACCCTGTTTGAACCGGTTGAAGCATAGCACTCCAACCCCAATCGACAAAAACTTGAAACACCCCGTATTTCCTCCACTCACTTGAGGTGATAAACCTTTCACAAAAGGCATTCCTTAAAAGTTGATCCTTTTTCTCAGTATATAACCGAACCTGCACATCATAAGGCAATTCACTTAACCATCTCTTGTCTTCCCATTTTTGTGCCCAAGTTTGGTTACCACCACGACCTCTCTTAAGTCCTCGCAACATTTTCTGCAATCATATAACTCAACAAACTCATTAGAACTTAACAAAACACTTCACATGTTATTGCTCAAAATATCACATGAAAACATCTAGCAATACATGTGATTCCTATTCTCTTGCACTAACATATCAACCTTGCCTACTTAATTCAACCACAAACACTTACTTCAACATGTTTCACATTAACATTTACACTAGTCAACTCCTTTTCTCAAGTATCAATCACATAATCATGGTAATCATCAAATTAACGAAAACTATAAACTTAATTAACGAACATTATTGCCTTGACACCTAACAAACATCAATTGAAACATTAAATACTTAGAAACACAAAATCAAATCACTAACATTATCAATTCTTAGTCAAAGTCAACCCTAGTCAACTATTTGATAGCAATTAACAAGTTTTAACCCTAACTTTCAAATTAATCATGCACACAAACTACATTGACATATTTAAACACAATTAACACAAGCTAGAACAAAAACAATCATCAAACATGTTTAATTCGGACTAACCCTAGCACATAAATATGAACATAGCAAAAACCTTAAATTAACAAACAAAAAACAATGAAAAACACAAGAATAATGATTACCTTGATGATTAAAACACACGAATTGGATGATTACTTGAAGAATTGAACTCACAAGCCAAAACTCCCAAACTTGATTTTTACCCAAGAACACCAATTAAACCCAATTTGAATGATTTGAGAATGATTTGGATGTTTAATTAAAGTGTTATAACAAATTGGTGATGATTCAAGCTTAGATTGGATGTTTAGATGAAGAAAATTAGGGTTTGGAAGTGTGTGTTCGTGGTTGTGGCTGCGTTTGTTGTGGGTTTTAATTAAATAATTTTTTACCCATTTTAAACTTAAACCCCGGCACCAGAATTTTTGAACTGGCGTAAATTACGCCGGGCCAGGCGTAATTTACGCCTTCACATTTTTGGGCGTAAAAACCTGGCGTAATTGTACGTCCCCAACCCAATATTTGGCTGAATTTTCACATTATAAAGGCGTAAATTACGCCCAGAATGGCGTAATTTACGCCATCACTCAGCATTTTTCAGTTTTTTATTTTTTTCAATTTTCGCCATTTTTTCGCACCAAACTTCCGTTTTTCTCGTTTCTTTTTCACAAATCATTTTAGGGACTAAAAACCTTGACCCCCTCCCACACTTTAAGCATTGCATTGTCCTCAATGCAAAAAGTTAGAGATAGTCGTTCAAACCGTTCCCGTTTTAAAATTCACAATTTTGGTTGCCCCGCCCGCATGTACAAAACAAAATAAAAACTTACAAACTTTACAAGGGTGTGCGTGTTTTTGATGGAGTCGCGCACTCGACTCCTTTTTCGGCTTAGTTTTCGTCCGAATCATCGGCTCCTTTGTTACCGAAGCCGAATCCATCCTCCATGCCAAACGTGAGCATATTATCTCGATCTCTAATCGTTAACGTTCTCGCATCAAAATCTAAAGTCATTCTTGCGGTTGCTAAAAATCCTCGTCCCAATATAAGTGGCGTGAATTCATCCGGTTCACAATCCATAATGAAGAAATCCTCCTTATACCCAATGCCATGAATAGTGAAACGAACATCTTCCGCAATCCCAATTGGATCATCAATCGTTTGGTTAGCCATTCGAATATTCGTAGTAGTCCTAACCAACTCTCGAATGCCTATTTCTTTTGCAATTTTAGTTGGCATCATGTTAACACTCGCACCCGAATCTAACAATGCTCGGTAAGCCCCTTTCTTCTTAAATTGACAAATAACCGCAAACTCACCCGGATCTCTATATTTAATGCGAGGCTTATATTCACATTTCGGGTTAGGCTTAACATACTCTACTTTAATCGTCGAACCCTCGTCATCAACAAAAGACGTCTTGGTGTTATTCATGAACCTTTCCGTATTCTTCTTCCCCCACATACTTTCAAGCGTCTTTCGAATCTCGTCTACATCTACCTCCTTTCCTTTATCTAACTCCGGAGTTTCCGTGATCGTGCCAACACCTATACTTTCAACTCCCTCCGAATTTTCATCACTTTTCTCGATATCCACTTGTTGATCATGGGAAATGCCCCCACACTCATCATTTGGACAGCTTTCACCTATATCTACCGTGTCATCCACCACATTTTCAACGACCTCCTCACTTGCTCCATTCTTTTCTACCTTAATTTTCCTGCAATAATCCTCAACAAACTCTCTTTCGACTATATAGGCTGAAGGGAAACGCATATTTCTGAATTACAAAACCTAAACGTCCCGTTTCCTCCTTCAAAAGTGATGCACCCCGCACCCGGGTCTAATTTACCACCCGCGGTTGAAATGAACCCCCTACCTACTAGCAATGGAACATCATGATCGGTTGGCATATCAAAAACGGTGAACGGTACCTCAATGAAAACACCTTTCACACTAACCATAACCTTATTAACCACCCCGAGTGCCTTACATGTAGTATTATTACCAAGCGTGATTTCGGCATCGGATTTCTTCAACTTACACAACGAACATTCACCATGAAAAAGTTGCTTGTACGTCTCATATGACATTATGTTAATCGAAGACCCCGAATCGGCTATCACCTTAAACTCTCAATGGCTACTAACAAGGTGAGGTAGCACCCCTATAATACTTAACTCAAATAGTATCTCGCCCGGGTCATCTTCTTGATAAAGAATCACCGGTTTACCGCGTGCACTCTCATCCAAAGGTAATTCTTCATAAAGATCATCAAAACATTCATCCGAAATAACTTCGGACACCGCATCCTCGGATGCATCATCAAATCGCCCATCATCTTCCCACTCAACAAAATCAGGCACATGACTAATAGAAACATTTTGATCAAGCCATGAGTCAACACTTTCTTTGCTATCACCTTTTCTCGGTTCATTCACTCTAATCACCCTAAGTTGTTGCATTTGCATAGGTTCAAACCGGATTGTTTCGACTACTTTAGCATCATCAAGTGACAACCCGGTAGCAATCTTCAACCGTTGCCCATTAACTAAGAACGGCTCCCCACCTTTCGGATCCTTAATCTCAATTGCCCCGTACGGAGTAACCTTAGTAACCACATAAGGACCGTTCCACTTACTTCTTAACTTACCCGCAAACAACTTTAACCTGGAGTTGAATAACCACACACTTTGCCCCACTTCAAACGTCCTTCTACTAATTTGCTTGTCATGAAAAGCTTTCGTTTTCTCTTTGTAAATCTTTGAACTTTCATACGCCTCACGTCTAAGTTCCTCTAATGCTGTCAATTCCAACTTCCTTGCATTTCCTGCCTCATCTAAACTCATGTTCACCTGTTTAATAGCCCATTCTGCACGATGCTCAATTTCAACAGGTAAGTGACATGCCTTTTGTGACGACCCGAAAATTTCCGACCAAATTTAAACCTAACCTTTATATGTTTCCGACACGATAAGCAGAATTTGTAATGTTGAATCTCAAAAAGTTTGGAACTACATTCATGTAATCAATTACCCTTTGACCGTGTTTGACGATTCACGAACAATTATGTGTATATAGATATGTATATATAATATATAATAACTGAAAACATTAACAAAGTATTTGATATATATGATACTTTACATGAACGTATTTGTTTCGATATATTTATCGACAGAATTAAGAGATAATATCAAATGATTGAATTATCAGATACATTATGATATGATTACGGGCCAATGTTATGAGGTCCACTGTGATTTAAGAAATCTATTCTTTTTGACAATATTCGCAAAATGGTAAAGTGATCTATAAGTAAGAACGTGGAGTGTAAATAACTTAGATGTTGGATATCGACAAGTTAAGTAACTCGACATTTTTCATTAAGATGATTTCACACGATTATTAAACCTTTGGACTTTATCCCATGCTTCACCAACAGACTGTAATTTAAAAACTTGAAACCTATTATGAATATATATAATTCTACTTTTCTAAAATGTTTTATGATATAACAATTTAAATTAATATTAAATATATTTATTCGCGTATTATACGTACATAGTTTTATACTTTTACTATACTTTAACTTTACATTTACTTTACTTTTACTTTACTTTTACTTTACTTTAACTTTAATAATTCACTTTAATAATTCATACTTTAATAATTCATACTTTAATAATTCACACTTTAATAATTCATACTTTAATAATTCACTTTAATAATTCATACTTTAATAATTCACTTTAATAATTCAAAAATCTATTATAAATAGAATTCAATATGTTTCATTATTTCATAGAAACTTGAAAATATATTTCTCTAAACTCTCTCAATCGAATTACATATATATATATATATTTACTTAGTACTATTTCAAGATATTATTAGTATACATAAAATACTACGACGGAGTTATATTCAGACGATTTCAAAATAAGTTTTCAAATGGGATATAGCTAAGGAAATTATGGGTTATAGCTATGAAGGTTATGGGTATTGATCGAGGGTATTGCTCGTGAGGTTAACCTAACGTTTATCATTTTCGTTGCGTCTACGTACTTTCCTGCAATATTGAATCACAATATTGATACGTGAGCATTCATATCTTATCTTTTATATATTAATAGTGTATCCCTGACTAGTGCTCGAGTATATATGATTATGCATGTTTGTATGCTTAGTTTCGTCGTTAAATAGTTTATGATAAATCACGAATTTGATACATATGCTACTGAGATAAGTTATATGATATGCATGTCGTTGAAAAGCTGAAGAAAAAAAAAGTAATAACTTTTCATTTAGAAATCGTGTGGTTTCGATGAACGGATTAAAAGATATGGTCAACTGAATTATCATTAATTTTAATATTATTATTAAAACGATTATTATAACTGTTATCAGTTGATGTTATTACTAAAATTATCTTTATTACTAAAAATTAATATTTTTATTGAAACTATCATTTTATTATTTTTATCATTATTATTATTATCAATATTATTTTATCAAATAAATATGCGTACAAAGATATTTTTACCACACGTAATGTAATTACATTAATAATACATACCACTATATTTTTATGATATTAAGTGAATTTTATAAATTTTATTACTTGAGATATATAAAAGTATATTTTTATCATATATGAATTTTAATATAAATTTTTATTTATTAATAAATGACTTGTATTATTTAGTATAATAAGATCTGATGAATATATTTAAATATATAAAACTACTATATATAAGTTATATAATAAACATGTATAGATTTTGAAAGTCATTTTGGGTCAAGTTGACTTTTGTTGACTTTTGCATGTCGGTCTCGAGCATTAGGATTGTGATACACTACGACTTGACCTAAATTGTTAGACAGATATTGACCAACATATAAATATATATACTTAATATAGGTTCGTGAATCCGAGACAAACCCTGCACTTGTTCAGTGCCGTCATATACATAATTGCTACAAAATACAGTATTGTGAGTTTCATTTGCTCCCTTTTTATATATATTTTTGGGCTGAGAATACATGCGCTGATTTATAAATGTTTTACAAAATAGGCACAAGTACTAAAACTAATTCTATGTGGGTTTAAACCAGAAATATACCCTTAGCTTGGTAACATTAAACTACTTGTCTATGTACGGTAGGCGCGAATCCTAAAGATAGATCTATTGGGCCTGACAAACCCCATCCTGACTATGGGATGCTTTAGTACTTCGAGGTTATTTTAAACACACCTGATCTGGTGTACTTCAGAGGGTAAAACATGAACGTTAAGGCTTGTTACCGGGTGCCTACAACTTATAGAATACTTTTATACACTTGCGAGTGTACGGATATTTATAGAAACTGAAATCTTGTGGTCTATTACTATTACAGAAATGATGGATTATGATAAACTAATGAACTCACCAACCTTTTGGTTGACACTTTAAAGCATGTTTATTCTCAGGTATTAAAGAAATCTTCCGCTGTGCATTAGCTCATTTTAAGGATATTACTTGGATTCATTCAAGACATACTTTGAAAGACGTTGCATTCGAGTCGTTGAGTTCATCAAGATTAATATTAAGTCAATTATAGTTGGATGTAATATGAAATGGTATGCATGCCGTCAATTTTTGATGTAAAGAAAGTTTGTCTTTTAAAAACGAATGCAATGTTTGTAAAACGTATCATATAGAGGTCAAATACCTCGCGATGTAATCAACTATTGTGAATCGTTTATAATGTATATGAACGGGTCCTTTCAGTTGGTATCAGAGCGGTGGTCTTAGCGAACCAGGTCTTGCATTAGTGTGTCTAACTGATAGTTGTTAAAATGCATTAGTGAGTCTGGACTTCGACCGTGTCTGCATGTCAAAAGTTTTGTTTATCATTTTTAGTCGGAAATCATCTACTTACCATCCTTAGAAAATTACCTGCTTATCATTCTTAGTCTAGACACGTCTTGCTGCATTGATTGCATGAATAGGGTATAGACAAAATTCATATCTTAGCGTATCTGCTAAATCATATCTTATCGTATCTATTACCGTAAACTTTGCCTGACATATTCCGTAAATTCCTCCGTAATCTATGAAATCTTTTGATCTATATATATATATATATATATATAGATATTCTATGTAGTTAGAATACCACCCGATAGCCGGAAAATCATTTCGTATCAAAAAAATCCTTTATCAAATCGTACGAAATGGAATTCGTCATCAGTTCAAGTTCCTCGGATTCCGAAATGGAATCCCACTCAAGCTCCGAAAGCAGTGTGACTGGAATGGATCAACCAATCAGCCATCATCTATTTTGGATGAATTGGGGATGGGTTCATAGCCTCCTTAATCATTGGAGACAAGAAAAAGGCGATCCTTTCCATCCACCACATTGCCCTCTTGGCAATGAACCTGAAGCACTTACCGGCGAACCTGTCCGAAACACCATTTTCTCTCTCATTTCCAGAGTATCTCGTCATGATTATATACTACACCAAATTCTAGATCTTATTTATCCGCTCGTCCGAACCGACAATTACCCCGGTGTAATAGAAGAAGTCAACGAGCTTCGCGCTCGGGTAGTGGCTTTGGAGAATATGGTGCAAAGGTTACAAACACCAGCAGCAGCACCAACAACATAACTAGTACCACCATCAACAGTACCATTACCACCACCAACAACAACCGCATCGCAAACCTCAACTTCACAATCTGTCCCACGATCATCGACGTCATACGCCATGTAGATACCAAGGAATACCACAACGATGAAGTATTGATTCATAACTTCATTGGGGAAACATTCTACGGTGATTATGTAATTTCTAAAGTTTAGAAATTATCTATCCTCGCCTTAACCATAAATCAAATGAGTTTAATTTAATATTAACTCATTAAATCAATATTACATCTGAAGAAATATACACATATATATTTCCATAAAGACTGTAATAAAATTCTTTTGTACAAAATATTAATTGTGAATTTTTTTTTTTAACGGGTAGGTAATACCCGAGAGATATATAAATTCACAATTATTATGTTACATTCTTCGAATCTGATTCAGCAAATCATCCATTATACTCCCTACTTTCACAACAATATACATTCTTTTATAAAAATCAAAACAACCATACTCATTCAAAATCTAATTACATATTCTGATTTTGAAATCTCATAATTCGATTCAAGATATAACCGAAATCGTCACTCTTAGATTCCTACATCTTTCAAAACTATACTTTGACTTCAAAACTGTCCTAGAACCTCATTTCTATTCATGGAACTCACAAAAATATTTGTATCATTCAAAATCTTAGAACATCATATGTATATTAACAATTACAATATGTGTTCAAACACTTCGAAATTATTAAAGACATGCGAGATGATTGAAATGTCCCGTTCTTATTGATTAAAAACGTTCCATATTAATTGATTTCGTTGCGAGGTTTTGACCTCTATATGAGATGTTTTTCAAAGACTGCATTCATTTTTAAAACAAACCATAACCTTTATTTCATAGATAAAGGTTTTAAAAAGCTTTACGTAGATTATCAAATAATGATAATCTAAAATATCCTGTTTACACACGACCATTACATAATGGTTTACAATACAAATATGTTACAACAAAATAAGTTTCTTGAATGCAGTTTTTACACAATATCATACAAGCATGGACTCCAAATCTCGTCCTTATTTAAGTATGCGACAGCGGAAGCTCTTAATAATCTCCTGAGAATAAACATGCTTAAAACGTCAACAAAAATGTTGGTGAGTTATAGGTTTAACCTATATATATCAAATCATAATAATAGACCACAAGATTTCATATTTCAATACACATCCCATATATAGAGATAAAAATCATTCATATGGTGAACACCTGGTAATCGACATTAACAAGATGCATATATAAGAATATCCCCATCATTCCGGGACACCCTTCGGATATGATATAAATTTCGAAGTACTAAAGCATCCGGTACTTTGGATGGGGTTTGTTAGGCCCAATAGATCTATCTTTAGGATTCGCGTCAATTAGGGTGTCTGTTCCCTAATTCTTAGATTACCAGACTTAATAAAAAGGGGCATATTCGATTTCGATAATTCAACCATAGAATGTAGTTTCACGTACTTGTGTCTATTTTGTAAATCATTTATAAAACCTGCATGTATTCTCATCCCAAAAATATTAGATTTTAAAAGTGGGACTATAACTCACTTTCACAGATTTTTACTTCGTCGGGAAGTAAGACTTGGCCACTGGTTGATTCACGAACCTATAACAATATATACATGTATATCAAAGTATGTTCAAAATATATTTACAACACTTTTAATATATTTTGATGTTTTAAGTTTATTAAGTCAGCTGTCCTCGTTAGTAACCTACAACTAGTTGTCCACAGTTAGATGTACAGAAATAAATCGATAAATATTATCTTGAATCAATCCACGACCCAGTGTATACGTATCTCAGTATTGATCACAACTCAAACTATATATATTTTGGAATCAACCTCAACCCTGTATAGCTAACTCCAACATTCACATATAGAGTGTCTATGGTTGTTCCGAAATATATATAGATGTGTCGACATGATAGGTCGAAACATTGTATACGTGTCTATGGTATCTCAAGATTACATAATATACAATACAAGTTGATTAAGTTATGGTTGGAATAGATTTGTTACCAATTTTCACGTAGCTAAAATGAGAAAAATTATCCAATCTTGTTTTACCCATAACTTCTTCATTTTAAATCCGTTTTGAGTGAATCAAATTGCTATGGTTTCATATTGAACTCTATTTTATGAATCTAAACAGAAAAGTATAGGTTTATAGTCGGAAAAATAAGTTACAAGTCGTTTTTGTAAAGGTAGTCATTTCAGTCGAAAGAACGACGTCTAGATGACCATTTTAGAAAACATACTTCCACTTTGAGTTTAACCATAATTTTTGGATATAGTTTCATGTTTATAATAAAAATCATTTTCTCATAATAACAACTTTTAAATCAAAGTTTATCATAGTTTTTAATTAACTAACCCAAAACAGCCCGCGGTGTTACTACGACGGCGTAAATCCGGTTTTACGGTGTTTTTCGTGTTTCCAGGTTTTAAATCATTAAGTTAGCATATCATATAGATATAGAACATGTGTTTAGTTGATTTTAAAAGTCAAGTTAGAAGGATTAACTTTTGTTTGCGAACAAGTTTAGAATTAACTAAACTATGTTCTAGTGATTACAAGTTTAAACCTTCGAATAAGATAGCTTTATATGTATGAATCGAATGATGTTATGAACATCATTACTACCTTAATTTCCTTGGATAAACCTACTGGAAAAGAGAAAAATGGATCTAGCTTCAATGGATCCTTGGATGGCTCGAAGTTCTTGAAGCAGAATCATGACACGAAAACAAGTTCAAGTAAGATCATCACTTGAAATAAGATTGTTATAGTTATAGAAATTGAACCAAAGTTTGAATATGATTATTACCTTGTATTAGAATGATAACCTACTGTAAGAAACAAAGATTTCTTGAGGTTGGATGATCACCTTACAAGATTGGAAGTGAGCTAGCAAACTTGAAAGTATTCTTGATTTTATGAAACTAGAACTTTTGGAATTTATGAAGAACACTTAGAACTTGAAGATAGAACTTGAGAGAGATCAATTAGATGAAGAAAATTGAAGAATGAAAGTGTTTGTAGGTGTTTTTGGTCGTTGGTGTATGGATTAGATATAAAGGATATGTAATTTTGTTTTCATGTAAATAAGTCATGAATGATTACTCATATTTTTGTAATTTTATGAGATATTTCATGCTAGTTGCCAAATGATGGTTCCCACATGTGTTAGGTGACTCACATGGGCTGCTAAGAGCTGATCATTGGAGTGTATATACCAATAGTACATACATCTAAAAGCTGTGTATTGTACGAGTACGAATACGGGTGCATACGAGTAGAATTGTTGATGAAACTGAACGAGGATGTAATTGTAAGCATTTTTGTTAAGTAGAAGTATTTTGATAAGTGTATTGAAGTCTTTCAAAAGTGTATAAATACATATTAAAACACTACATGTATATACATTTTAACTGAGTCGTTAAGTCATCGTTAGTCGTTACATGTAAGTGTTGTTTTGAAACCTTTAGGTTAACGATCTTGTTAAATGTTGTTAACTCAATGTTTATAATATAAAATGAGATTTTAAATTATTATATTATCATGATATTATCATGTATGAATATCTCTTAATATGATATATATACATTAAATGTCTTTACAACGATAATCGTTACATATATGTCTCGTTTAAAAATCATTAAGTTAGTAGTCTTGTTTTTACATATGTAGTTCATTGTTAATATACTTTATGATATGTTTTCTTATCATAGTATCATGTTAACTATATATATATATCCATATATATGTCATCATATAGTTTTTACAAGTTTTAACGTTCGTGAATCACCGATCAACTTGGGTGGTCAATTGTCTATATGAAACATATTTCAATTAATCAAGTCTTAACAAGTTTGATTGCTTAACATGTTGGAAACATTTAATCATGTAAATATCAATCTCAATTAATATATATAAACATGGAAAAGTTCGGGTCACTACAGTACCTACCCGTTAAGTAAATTTCGTCCCGAAATTTTAAGCTGTTGAAGGTGTTGACGAATCTTCTGGAAATAGATGCGGGTATTTCTTCTTCATCTGATCTTCACGCTCCCAGGTGAACTCGGGTCCTCTACGAGCATTCCATCGGACCTTAACAATTGGTATCTTATTTTGCTTAAGTCTTTTAACCTCACGATCCATTATTTCGACGGGTTCTTCGATGAATTGAAGTTTTTCGTTGATTTGGATTTCATCTAACGGAATAGTGAGATCTTCTTTAGCAAAACATTTCTTCAAATTCGAGACGTGGAAAGTGTTATGTACAGCCGCGAGTTGTTGAGGTAACTCAAGTCGGTAAGCTACTGGTCCGACACGATCAATAATCTTGAATGGTCCAATATACCTTGGATTTAATTTCCCTCGTTTACCAAATCGAACAACGCCTTTCCAAGGTGCAACTTTAAGCATGACCATCTCTCCAATTTCAAATTCTATATCTTTTCTTTTAATGTCAGCGTAGCTCTTTTGTCGACTTTGGGCGGTTTTCAACCGTTGTTGAATTTGGATGATCTTCTCGGTAGTTTCTTGTATAATCTCCGGACCCGTAATCTGTCTATCCCCCACTTCACTCCAACAAATCGGAGACCTGCACTTTCTACCATAAAGTGCTTCAAACGGCGCCATCTCAATGCTTGAATGGTAGCTGTTGTTGTAGGAAAATTCTACTAACGGTAGATGTCGATCCCAACTGTTTCCGAAATCAATAACACATGCTCGTAGCATGTCTTCAAGCGTTTGTATCATCCTTTCGCTCTGCCCATCAGTTTGTGGATGATAGGCAGTACTCATGTCTAGACGAGTTCCTAATGCTTGCTGTAATGTCTGCCAGAATCTTGAAATAAATCTGCCATCCCTATCAGAGATAATAGAGATTGGTATTCCATGTCTGGAGATGACTTCCTTCAAATACAGTCGTGCTAACTTCTCCATCTTGTCATCTTCTCTTATTGGCAGGAAGTGTGCTGATTTGGTGAGACGATCAACTATTACCCAAATAGTATCAAAACCACTTGCAGTCCTTGGCAATTTAGTGATGAAATCCATGGTAATGTTTTCCCATTTCCATTCCGGGATTTCGGGTTGTTGAAGTAGACCTGATGGTTTCTGATGCTCAGCTTTGACCTTAGAACACGTCAAACATTCTCCTACGTATTTAGCAACATCGGCTTTCATACCCGGCCACCAAAAATGTTTCTTGAGATCCTTGTACATCTTTCCTGTTCCAGGATGTATTGAGTATCTGGTTTTATGAGCTTCTCTAAGTACCATTTCTCTCATATCTCCAAATTTTGGTACCCAAATCCTTTCAGCCCTATACCGGGTTCCGTCTTCCCGAATATTAAGATGCTTCTCCGATCCTTTGGGTATTTCATCCTTTAAATTTCCCTCTTTTAAAACTCCTTGTTGCGCCTCCTTTATTTGAGTAGTAATGTTATTATGAATCATTATATTCATAGATTTTACTCGAATGGGTTCTCTGTCCTTCCTGCTCAAGGCATCGGCTACCACATTTGCCTTCCCCGGGTGGTAACGAATCTCAAAGTCGTAATCATTCAATAATTCAATCCACCTACGCTGCCTCATATTCAGTTGTTTCTGATTAAATATGTGTTGAAGACTTTTGTGGTCGGTATATATAATACTTTTGACCCCATATAAGTAGTGCCTCCAAGTCTTTAATGCAAAAACAACCGCGCCTAATTCCAAATCATGCGTCGTATAATTTTGTTCGTGAATCTTCAATTGTCTAGACGCATAAGCAATCACCTTCGTTCGTTGCATTAATACACAACCGAGACCTTGCTTTGATGCATCACAATAAATCACAAAATCATCATTCCCTTCAGGCAATGACAATATAGGTGCCGTAGTTAGCTTTTTCTTCAATAACTGAAATGCTTTCTCTTGTTCATCATTCCATTCAAATTTCTTCCCTTTATGCGTTAATGCAGTCAAGGGTTTTGCTATTCTGGAAAAGTCTTGGATGAACCTTCTGTAGTAACCAGCTAGTCCTAAAAACTGGCGTATGTGTTTCGGAGTTTTCGGGGTTTCCCACTTTTCAACAGTTTCTATCTTTGCCGGATCCACCTTAATACCTTCTTTGTTCACTATGTGACCGAGGAATTGAACTTCTTCCAACCAAAATGCACACTTTGAAAACTTAGCGTACAATTCTTCCTTCCTCAATACTTCTAACACCGTTCTCAAATGTTCACCGTGTTCTTGGTCATTCTTTGAGTAAATAAGTATGTCATCAATGAAAACAATGACAAACTTGTCAAGGTATGGTCCACACACTCGGTTCATAAGGTCCATGAACACAGCTGGTGCATTAGTTAAACCAAACGGCATGACCATAAACTCGTAATGACTGTAACGTGTTCTGAAAGCAGTCTTTGGAATATCATCTTCTTTCACCCGCATTTGATGATACCCGGAACGTAAGTCAATCTTTGAATAAACAGACGAGCCTTGTAGTTGATCAAATAAGTCGTCGATTCTCGGTAGTGGGTAGCGGTTCTTGATGGTAAGTTTGTTCAACTCTCGGTAGTCGATACACAACCTGAATGTACCATCTTTCTTCTTGACAAACAAAACAGGAGCTCCCCACGGTGATGTGCTTGGTCGAATGAAACCACGCTCTAAAAGTTCTTGTAATTGGCTTTGCAGTTCTTTCATCTCGCTGGGTGCGAGTCTGTAAGGAGCACGAGCTATTGGTGCAGCTCCTGGTACAAGATCTATTTGAAATTCAACGGATCGATGTGGGGGTAATCCCGGTAATTCTTTCGGAAATACATCGGGAAATTCTTTTGCAATGGGAACATCATTGATGCTCTTTTCTTCAGTTTGTACTTTCTCGACGTGTGCTAGAACAGCATAGCAACCTTTTCTTATTAGTTTTTGTGCCTTCAAATTACTAATAAGATGTAGCTTCGTGTTGCCCTTTTCTCCGTACACCATTAAGGGTTTTCCTTTTTCTCGTATAATGCGAATTGCATTTTTGTAACAAACGATCTCCGCTTTCACTTCTTTCAACCAGTCCATACCGATTATCACATCAAAACTCCCTAACTCTACTGGTATCAAATCAATCTTAAATGTTTCGCTAACCAGTTTAATTTCTCGATTCCGACATATATTATCTGCTGAAATTAATTTACCATTTGCTAATTCGAGTAAAAATTTACTATCCAAAGGCGTCAATGGACAACTTAATTTAGCACAAAAATCTCTACTCATATAGCTTCTATCCGCACCCGAATCAAATAAAACGTAAGCAGATTTATTGTCAATAAGAAACGTACCCGTAACAAGCTCCGGGTCTTCCTGTGCCTCTATCGCATTAATATTGAAAACTCTTCCACGGCCTTGTCCATTCGTGTTCTCCTGGTTCGGGCAATTTCTAATAATGTGGCCTGGTTTTCCACATTTATAACAAACTACATTGGCATAACTTGCTCCGACACTACTTGCTCCGCCATTACTCGTTCCGACACCATTTGTTCCTTTCGTTCTATTAGCCCCTGGTCCGTAGACCTCACACTTCGCCACGCTATGACCATTTCTTTTACACTTGTTGCAAAATTTGGTGCAGAACCCCGAGTGATTCTTTTCACACCTTTGGCATAGCTGCTTCTGATTGTTGTTGTTGTTGCGGTTATTATTGTTGTTGGGATGATTGTTGTAGTTGCTGTTGTTGTTGTTGTTGTTGTTGTTGTTGTTGTTGGGCCGTTTGTTGTAGTTGCGATTGATGTTGCGATTGTTGGGATAATTGTTGCGATTATTGTTGTAATTACTGTTGTTGTTGTATTGGTGATTCTTATCACCGTTTTCCTCCCACTTTCTTTTGACTTGCTTCACATTGGCCTCTTCAGCAGTCTGTTCTTTAATTCTTTCTTCAATCTGGTTCACTAGTTTGTGAGCCATTCTACATGCCTGTTGTATGGAGGCGGGCTCGTGTGAACTTATATCTTCTTGGATTCTTTCCGGTAATCCTTTCACAAACGCATCGATTTTCTCTTCCTCATCTTCGAATGCTCCCGGACACAATAGGCACAATTCTGTGAATCGTCTTTCGTACGTGGTAATATCAAATCCTTGGGTTCGTAACCCTCTAAGTTCTGTCTTGAGCTTATTGACCTCGGTTCTGGGACGGTACTTCTCGTTCATCAAGTGCTTGAATGCTGACCACGGTAGTGCGTACGCATCATCTTGTCCCACTTGCTCTAGATAGGTATTCCACCATGTTAACGCAGAACCTGTGAAGGTATGCGTAGCGTACTTCACTTTGTCCTCTTCAGTACACTTACTTATGGCAAACACCGATTCAACCTTCTCGGTCCACCGTTTCAATCCGATCGGTCCTTCGGTTCCATCAAATTCCAACGGTTTGCAGGCAGTGAATTCTTTGTAGGTGCATCCTACACGATTTCCTGTACTGCTAGATCCAAGGTTATTGTTGGTATGTAGCGCAGCCTGTACTGCGGCTATGTTTGAAGCTAGAAAAGTACGGAATTCCTCTTCATTCATATTCACGGTGTGTCGAGTAGTCGGTGCCATTTCCTTCAAAATAGTTAAATGGAACAAGTTAATCATACAGAATATTAAGAGTAGTTAATAGTATTTCGTAGCATAATATGAACTCATTTATAAAAGCTTTTTCTTCATATTAGCGTTTTATAAGTTTAAATTCGGGTAGTACCTACCCGTTAAGTTCATACTTAGTAGCTAATATACAATTCAACTACTACAATTCTATATGAAAAACTGATTATAATAATATTTCGCGTTCAAACTTTTATACAATATTTTACAAACTTACAATACCGCTTATTTTACATAAAGCATGAAATATAGCACACAATAACTTTGATACAAGATAGTTGTGAAGACAATTCTAGCTAGTACACAAGTCGTTCAGCAAAGGCAATAAAGACACGTAATTCATACGTCCAGAAACAAGTCATGCATTCTGGTTTTACTAGGACTACTTCCCATCCTTGGTCTTGTGCAACATAACCGTTATGGCCGTTGATAAGACAGCGTGTTGTAACGTCATCAAAGGGACGAGGGTTACGTAATGTCCAACAGTCCCGTAATAATCTAAAAACCTCATTTCTTACCCCAATTACCGACTCCGTCACTTGTGGAAACGTTTTGTTTAATAGTTGTAGCCCGATGTTCTTGTTCTCACTTTGGTGAGAAGCGAACATTACTAATCCGTAAGCATAACATGCTTCTTTATGTTGCATGTTAGCCGCTTTTTCTAAATCACGAAGTCCAATATTCGGATATATTGAGTCAAAATAATTTCTTAACCCGTTGCGTAAAATAGCATTTGGGTTCCCCGCAATATATGCGTCAAAGTAAACACATCGTAACTTATGGGTTTCCCAATGTGATATCCCCCATCTTTCAAACGAAAGTCTCTTATAAACCAAGACATTCTTGGAACGTTCTTCGAATGTCTTACAAACTGATCTCGCCTTAAATAGTTGTGCCGAAGAATTCTGGCCGACTCTAGACAAGATTTCATCAATCATGTCTCCGGGTAGGTCTCTTAAAATATTGGGTTGTCTATCCATTTTGTGTTTTTAAACTGTAAAATAGACAAGAGTTAGTTTCATAAAAAAATACTTATTAATACAAGCAATTTTTACATATATCATAAAGCATAAGAACACTATATTACATATATTACACCACACGAATACAACTATCTTATTCCGACTCGCTCGTTTCTTCTTCTTCGGTTTTGGTTCGTTTTGCCAAGTTTCTAGGGATATATGATGTTCCCCTAATACGAGCCGTCGTTGTCCACATTGGTTTAGAAAAACCTGGTGGTTTAGAGGTTCCCGGGTCATTGTTACAACTTAAGGACTTCGGGGGTTGACGATACATATAAAGTTCATCGGGGTTGGAATTAGATTTCTCTATTTTTATGCCCTTTCCCTTATTATTTTCTTTTGCCTTTTTAAATTCAGTTGGGGTAATTTCTATAACATCATCGGAATTCTCGTCGGAATCCGATTCATCGGGGAATTGGTAATCCTCCCAATATTTTGCTTCCTTGGCGGAAACACCATTGACCATAATTAACTTTGGTCGGTTGGTTGAGGATTTTCTTTTACTTAACCGTTTTATTATTTCCCCCACCGGTTCTATTTCTTCATCCGGTTCCGATTCTTCTTCCGGTTCCGATTCTTCTTCCGGTTCCGACTCTTCTTCCGGTTCCTCTTCGGGAACTTGTGAATCAGTCCACAAATCATTCCAATTTACATTTGACTCTTCATTATTATTAGGTGAGTCAATGGGACTTGTTCTAGAGGTAGACATCTATCACATAATATCAAACACGTTAAGAGATTAATATATCACATAATATTCATATGTTAAAAATATATAGTTTCCAACAAAAATGTTAAGCAATCATTTTTAAAGAAAACACGGTCGAAGTCCAGACTCACTAATGCATCCTAACAAACTCGATAAGACACACTAATGCAAATTTTCTGGTTCTCTAAGACCAACGCTCGGATACCAACTGAAATGTCCCGTTCTTATTGATTAAAAACGTTCCATATTAATTGATTTCGTTGCGAGGTTTTGACCTCTATATGAGACGTTTTTCAAAGACTGCATTCATTTTTAAAACAAACCATAACCTTTATTTCATAGATAAAGGTTTTAAAAAGCTTTACGTAGATTATCAAATAATGATAATCTAAAATATCCTGTTTACACACGACCATTACATAATGGTTTACAATACAAATATGTTACAACAAAATAAGTTTCTTGAATGCAGTTTTTACACAATATCATACAAGCATGGACTCCAAATCTCGTCCTTATTTAAGTATGCGACAGCGGAAGCTCTTAATAATCTCCTGAGAATAAACATGCTTAAAACGTCAACAAAAATGTTGGTGAGTTATAGGTTTAACCTATATATATCAAATCATAATAATAGACCAGAAGATTTCATATTTCAATACACATCCCATATATAGAGATAAAAATCATTCATATGGTGAACACCTGGTAATCGACATTAACAAGATGCATATATAAGAATATCCCCATCATTCCGGGACACCCTTCGGATATGATATAAATTTCGAAGTACTAAAGCATCCGGTACTTTGGATGGGGTTTGTTAGGCCCAATAGATCTATCTTTAGGATTCGCGTCAATTAGGGTGTCTGTTCCCTAATTCTTAGATTACCAGACTTAATAAAAAGGGGCATATTCGATTTCGATAATTCAACCATAGAATGTAGTTTCACGTACTTGTGTCTATTTTGTAAATCATTTATAAAACCTGCATGTATTCTCATCCCAAAAATATTAGATTTTAAAAGTGGGACTATAACTCACTTTCACAGATTTTTACTTCGTCGGGAAGTAAGACTTGGCCACTGGTTGATTCACGAACCTATAACAATATATACATGTATATCAAAGTATGTTCAAAATATATTTACAACACTTTTAATATATTTTGATGTTTTAAGTTTATTAAGTCAGCTGTCCTCGTTAGTAACCTACAACTAGTTGTCCACAGTTAGATGTACAGAAATAAATCGATAAATATTATCTTGAATCAATCCACGACCCAGTGTATACGTATCTCAGTATTGATCACAACTCAAACTATATATATTTTGGAATCAACCTCAACCCTGTATAGCTAACTCCAACATTCACATATAGAGTGTCTATGGTTGTTCCGAAATATATATAGATGTGTCGACATGATAGGTCGAAACATTGTATACGTGTCTATGGTATCTCAAGATTACATAATATACAATACAAGTTGATTAAGTTATGGTTGGAATAGATTTGTTACCAATTTTCACGTAGCTAAAATGAGAAAAATTATCCAATCTTGTTTTACCCATAACTTCTTCATTTTAAATCCGTTTTGAGTGAATCAAATTGCTATGGTTTCATATTGAACTCTATTTTATGAATCTAAACAGAAAAGTATAGGTTTATAGTCGGAAAAATAAGTTACAAGTCGTTTTTGTAAAGGTAGTCATTTCAGTCGAAAGAACGACGTCTAGATGACCATTTTAGAAAACATACTTCCACTTTGAGTTTAACCATAATTTTTGGATATAGTTTCATGTTTATAATAAAAATCATTTTCTCAGAATAACAACTTTTAAATCAAAGTTTATCATAGTTTTTAATTAACTAACCCAAAACAGCCCGCGGTGTTACTACGACGGCGTAAATCCGGTTTTACGGTGTTTTTCGTGTTTCCAGGTTTTAAATCATTAAGTTAGCATATCATATAGATATAGAACATGTGTTTAGTTGATTTTAAAAGTCAAGTTAGAAGGATTAACTTTTGTTTGCGAACAAGTTTAGAATTAACTAAACTATGTTCTAGTGATTACAAGTTTAAACCTTCGAATAAGATAGCTTTATATGTATGAATCGAATGATGTTATGAACATCATTACTACCTTAATTTCCTTGGATAAACCTACTGGAAAAGAGAAAAATGGATCTAGCTTCAATGGATCCTTGGATGGCTCGAAGTTCTTGAAGCAGAATCATGACACGAAAACAAGTTCAAGTAAGATCATCACTTGAAATAAGATTGTTATAGTTATAGAAATTGAACCAAAGTTTGAATATGATTATTACCTTGTATTAGAATGATAACCTACTGTAAGAAACAAAGATTTCTTGAGGTTGGATGATCACCTTACAAGATTGGAAGTGAGCTAGCAAACTTGAAAGTATTCTTGATTTTATGAAACTAGAACTTTTGGAATTTATGAAGAACACTTAGAACTTGAAGATAGAACTTGAGAGAGATCAATTAGATGAAGAAAATTGAAGAATGAAAGTGTTTGTAGGTGTTTTTGGTCGTTGGTGTATGGATTAGATATAAAGGATATGTAATTTTGTTTTCATGTAAATAAGTCATGAATGATTACTCATATTTTTGTAATTTTATGAGATATTTCATGCTAGTTGCCAAATGATGGTTCCCACATGTGTTAGGTGACTCACATGGGCTGCTAAGAGCTGATCATTGGAGTGTATATACCAATAGTACATACATCTAAAAGCTGTGTATTGTACGAGTACGAATACGGGTGCATACGAGTAGAATTGTTGATGAAACTGAACGAGGATGTAATTGTAAGCATTTTTGTTAAGTAGAAGTATTTTGATAAGTGTATTGAAGTCTTTCAAAAGTGTATAAATACATATTAAAACACTACATGTATATACATTTTAACTGAGTCGTTAAGTCATCGTTAGTCGTTACATGTAAGTGTTGTTTTGAAACCTTTAGGTTAACGATCTTGTTAAATGTTGTTAACTCAATGTTTATAATATAAAATGAGATTTTAAATTATTATATTATCATGATATTATCATGTATGAATATCTCTTAATATGATATATATACATTAAATGTCTTTACAACGATAATCGTTACATATATGTCTCGTTTAAAAATCATTAAGTTAGTAGTCTTGTTTTTACATATGTAGTTCATTGTTAATATACTTTATGATATGTTTTCTTATCATAGTATCATGTTAACTATATATATATATCCATATATATGTCATCATATAGTTTTTACAAGTTTTAACGTTCGTGAATCACCGATCAACTTGGGTGGTCAATTGTCTATATGAAACATATTTCAATTAATCAAGTCTTAACAAGTTTGATTGCTTAACATATTGGAAACATTTAATCATGTAAATATCAATCTCAATTAATATATATAAACATGGAAAAGTTCGGGTCACTACAATGATGATCCAACCACACATTACCCACTGCCATGCACCTGAAAAGCTCTCGAAACCAAAGTTATAGTTTAACACGTATCCGTGTCAGATCCTTTGATATTTATTACCAAATATAATTTTTCAATCTCTTTCCAAAATAGACAGTTTTGTCATAGCTTCAACAAATCATCTTCATTTGTTTATACGAATAAACCTTATTATAACAATTACCCCTTCATCATTGTTACCGGAGAACCTTTCATATCTCGCCACATTAGCAGTAAACTTATCAAAAACTTCATTAACCTTCGACTTAAGCCTCTCCGAAAAGCCACTATACTTATTCATTAAAACCCCATCATGTACTCACCTACATCCTGTAACAATAATTATCACACCAACTACTGGGAATTAGCAATCAGTATTTTGAATTTCGCGACAATTTTACGTCAAAAGTTATATGTATACATATAACGTCTATCTCCTAGACTTACATACTTCGAATGTGAATATTCTGAAAAACATCCCAAACTATGAACTAGTTCTCCGGAATTGGAAAAATGCCGATGAAGCAGCAAAAACTGTAAACGACTTTAACAGTCAAAAGTTTGATGATAAAGAATAGTATGGTGGTAAAGCTGAGAAAAAGAGAAGGTTTGAAACTGGAAAACGGATTGAGCAGACCATGAAGGAGTCTGTGGACAAATCACAAAGACTAAACCTGCCTTCAAAGGATCCAAATGATTCAAAGTCTACTGAAATAGTTAGCAAACACCTTACTTCTTATTCTAAACCTTCACAGACAAATCTTCTTCATCATCCATCTATGTTAAGAATTCTAAGATATTATCGTATCTTTTATTATAAATATCTTCGATATTCCTGAAGATATTTTCACAACTATTCTTATCCAAAATCTTCTATCTATTCGCAATATCTGCGTTACAACATAAAAAGAAACTGTGTTAGTTTCTAAATTCTAAAGAAAAAAAAATTCGAATTTAAAATAGGAATGTTTTTGAAGTAGTGTTGGGAACTGAAGCATGAATTAGTATAATATAATGACACTTGATCAACGTGATTATATTACAGTAAGTCATGCTGAGTTTCTAATGGAACGTGATGATTCACAGAACATACTGTCATCATGTACTGTTTATACGACTCTTACATTCTACCCAATTTCCAAACATATTAAGAACATATCATCTTGATAGCTCTATATTTTCGGATATTCTGGTAATTTGCCAAATCAAGATCGTGCCATTACGATTTTCTTCTTGGAACATCAACTATGTTCATCCAAAAATTCATATCTACGAATTCTGGACCATTATCCACTTGACTTAAGGTCGGAAAGAGAAAACGAAAGCATGAAGCTCCGAAATATAATGGAGAATATAAAGCCCGATAACAACTCCAAAATTACAAACCTTGTATATCAATGCGTATAGCAATATAAAGACACGGGAGAATGAAAAACACAATAACCCCAAGGTAATGGTAGAATAAAATAACTTCCTCCAGTGGTAGATGAAAAAGAAGAATGACATATATGAAAGTTAAGAGTATATCAAGAATCAATACTGGATGAAGCATATTAAAAAATGCTTTAAAGTATGAATTGGGGAGAAAGACTAGAAGGTGTGAGATGTGGAAATAAAGAAACGAAGGGGGTGGAATTATAGTAAAATATCAGACAGAGAAATCGAGACAGATTATCGCATTTAATTAAAGAAGATCCTGATTTCCTTAATCGCCGAAGAACCAAATCTTATTGCAAAGATTTTCTTTAAATCCCATGAATTCCGAAAATCAATCATAACTACGTCATCGGTTAAAACGAATATACGTTTACTCATTTCACTCTCTTGCGATAGCTTCACTTATACTCTTCGCGTAATCAAATTGTTTTATCTATATTACTCAATGATGATAAAACTCTATTTATCAACTCATATTCGTCATGAAAACATTTTTAAAGTTAGCCATGACGACCTCGATCAAATTTCGGGACGAAATTTCTTTAACGGGTAGGTACTGTGACGACCCGGAAATTTCCGACCAAATTTAAACCTAACCTTTATATGTTTCCGACACGATAAGCAGAATTTGTAATGTTGAATCTCAAAAAGTTTGGAACTACATTCATGTAATCAATTACCCTTTGACCGTGTTTGACGATTCACGAACAATTATGTGTATATAGATATGTATATATAATATATAATAACTGAAAACATTAACAAAGTATTTGATATATATGATACTTTACATGAACGTATTTGTTTCGATATATTTATCGACAGAATTAAGAGATAATATCAAATGATTGAATTATCAGATACATTATGATATGATTACGGGCCAATGTTATGAGGTCCACTGTGATTTAAGAAATCTATTCTTTTTGACAATATTCGCAAAATGGTAAAGTGATCTATAAGTAAGAACGTGGAGTGTAAATAACTTAGATGTTGGATATCGACAAGTTAAGTAACTCGACATTTTTCATTAAGATGATTTCACACGATTATTAAACCTTTGGACTTTATCCCATGCTTCACCAACAGACTGTAATTTAAAAACTTGAAACCTATTATGAATATATATAATTCTACTTTTCTAAAATGTTTTATGATATAACAATTTAAATTAATATTAAATATATTTATTCGCGTATTATACGTACATAGTTTTATACTTTTACTATACTTTAACTTTACCTTTACTTTACTTTTACTTTACTTTTACTTTACTTTAACTTTAATAATTCACTTTAATAATTCATACTTTAATAATTCATACTTTAATAATTCACACTTTAATAATTCATACTTTAATAATTCACTTTAATAATTCATACTTTAATAATTCACTTTAATAATTCAAAAATCTATTATAAATAGAATTCAATATGTTTCATTATTTTATAGAAACTTGAAAATATATTTCTCTAAACTCTCTCAATCGAATTACATATATATATATATATTTACTTAGTACTATTTCAAGATATTATTAGTATACATAAAATACTACGACGGAGTTATATTCAGACGATTTCAAAATAAGTTTTCAAATGGGATATAGCTAAGGAAATTATGGGTTATAGCTATGAAGGTTATGGGTATTGATCGAGGGTATTGCTCGTGAGGTTAACCTAACGTTTATCATTTTCGTTGCGTCTACGTACTTTCCTGCAATATTGAATCACAATATTGATACGTGAGCATTCATATCTTATCTTTTATATATTAATAGTGTATCCCTGACTAGTGCTCGAGTATATATGATTATGCATGTTTGTATGCTTAGTTTCGTCGTTAAATAGTTTATGATAAATCACGAATTTGATACATATGCTACTGAGATAAGTTATATGATATGCATGTCGTTGAAAAGCTGAAGAAAAAAAAAGTAATAACTTTTCATTTAGAAATCGTGTGGTTTCGATGAACGGATTAAAAGATATGGTCAACTGAATTATCATTAATTTTAATATTATTATTAAAACGATTATTATAACTGTTATCAGTTGATGTTATTACTAAAATTATCTTTATTACTAAAAATTAATATTTTTATTGAAACTATCATTTTATTATTTTTATCATTATTATTATTATCAATATTATTTTATCAAATAAATATGCGTACAAAGATATTTTTACCACACGTAATGTAATTACATTAATAATACATACCACTATATTTTTATGATATTAAGTGAATTTTATAAATTTTATTACTTGAGATATATAAAAGTATATTTTTATCATATATGAATTTTAATATAAATTTTTATTTATTAATAAATGACTTGTATTATTTAGTATAATAAGATCTGATGAATATATTTAAATATATAAAACTACTATATATAAGTTATATAATAAACATGTATAGATTTTGAAAGTCATTTTGGGTCAAGTTGACTTTTGTTGACTTTTGCATGTCGGTCTCGAGCATTAGGATTGTGATACACTACGACTTGACCTAAATTGTTAGACAGATATTGACCAACATATAAATATATATACTTAATATAGGTTCGTGAATCCGAGACAAACCCTGCACTTGTTCAGTGCCGTCATATACATAATTGCTACAAAATACAGTATTGTGAGTTTCATTTGCTCCCTTTTTATATATATTTTTGGGCTGAGAATACATGCGCTGATTTATAAATGTTTTACAAAATAGGCACAAGTACTAAAACTAATTCTATGTGGGTTTAAACCAGAAATATACCCTTAGCTTGGTAACATTAAACTACTTGTCTATGTACGGTAGGCGCGAATCCTAAAGATAGATCTATTGGGCCTGACAAACCCCATCCTGACTATGGGATGCTTTAGTACTTCGAGGTTATTTTAAACACACCTGATCTGGTGTACTTCAGAGGGTAAAACATGAACGTTAAGGCTTGTTACCGGGTGCCTACAACTTATAGAATACTTTTATACACTTGCGAGTGTACGGATATTTATAGAAACTGAAATCTTGTGGTCTATTACTATTACAGAAATGATGGATTATGATAAACTAATGAACTCACCAACCTTTTGGTTGACACTTTAAAGCATGTTTATTCTCAGGTATTAAAGAAATCTTCCGCTGTGCATTAGCTCATTTTAAGGATATTACTTGGATTCATTCAAGACATACTTTGAAAGACGTTGCATTCGAGTCGTTGAGTTCATCAAGATTAATATTAAGTCAATTATAGTTGGATGTAATATGAAATGGTATGCATGCCGTCAATTTTTGATGTAAAGAAAGTTTGTCTTTTAAAAACGAATGCAATGTTTGTAAAACGTATCATATAGAGGTCAAATACCTCACGATGTAATCAACTATTGTGAATCGTTTATAATGTATATGAACGGGTCCTTTCACCTTTCCATAAACAAGTCGGTAAGGTGAAGTACCAATAGGGGTTTTAAAAGCTGTCCGATAAGCCCAAAGCGCATCGTCTAGTCTTAAAAACCAATCTTTGCGATTAGGTTTTACGGTTTTTTCCAAAATTCTTTTTAGTTCCCTATTAGATACCTCCACTTGCCCACTTGTTTGGGGATGGTAAGGCGTAGCAATTCGGTGATTTACCCCATAATCCCTTAAAAGTTTAGCAAAGTAGGAGTTCTTAAAGTGTGAACCCCCATCACTAATTATGGCCTTAGGTACACCATGACGACAGAAAATATTTTTCTTGACAAATTTAAGGACAACTTTGTGGTCATTTGTTCGTGTAGCCTCATCCTCCACCCACTTGGAGACATAATCCACGGCTACCAAAATATATTCAAAACCAAAAGACGGGGGAAAAGGTCCCATAAAATCAATACCCCATACGTCAAAGATCTCACAAACCAAAATTGGGTTCATGGGAATTTCATTACGTTTATAAATTCCCCCCATTCTTTGACACCTAGCACAATTTTTGACATATTCAAATGCATCTTTAAAAATAGAAGGCCAAAAGAAACCTGAATCGAGTACTTTGTACCCGGTTTTCTTTATCCCATAGTGTCCTCCGCATGCAAAAGTATGACAATGTGCCAAAATGTCCTTATGCTCCTCTTCCGCCACGCATCTCCTAATGATTTGGTCGGGTCCAATTCGATAAAGAACCGGATCCTCCCAAATATAATGCTTAACCTGCGACAAAAAGTAATCCCTCTTTTGCTTGTTCCAATGTTCCGGTATCTTGTTAGTCACCAAATAATTAACAATATGAGCGAACCAAGGTACCTGCACAACACTAAACAAACATTCGTCCGGGAAATTCTCCTGGATCGGTTTAGTAGGGTCAAATGGTGGCGGGGGTATCCTAGATAAATGGTCAGCTACCACATTTTCTACACCCTTTTTATCCCGTATTTCTAAATCAAACTCCTGTAGCAACAATATCCACCTAATCAATCTAGGTTTAGACTCTTTCTTCTCAAGCAAGTGCCTTAAAGCACTATGGTCCGAAAACACAACTACCTTAGACCCCCACAAATACGATCTAAACTTGTCTAAGGCAAACACAACTGCTAGCAACTCTTTCTCGGTGGTGGTGTAATTGATTTGGGCATCCGAGAACGTCTTACTAGCATAATAAATCACTACCGGCTTCCTATCAACTCTCTGTCCCAAAACAGCCCCTGCTGCATAATCACTAGCATCGCACATTATTTCAAAAGGTTTGGTCCAATCGGGTGACTGTAAGATGGGTGCTTCGGTCAACTTTCGCTTAAGGGTGTTAAAAGCTTCTTTACATTGGTCATCAAAGTCAAATGGTGCGTCCTTTAGTAGTAAATTACATAATGGCTTAGAAATGACACTAAAGTCCTTGATAAACCTACGATAAAAACCCGCGTGTCCCAAAAACGATCTTACCCCCTTAACATTTGTCGGGTAAGGTAGAGTAGAAATAAGTTGAACCTTTGCCCTATCGACCTCAAATCCCCGTTCAGACACAATATGTCCCAAAATTCGTTGTAGTATAGTGGTAAGTATTCCCGCCTGTCACGCGGGTGACCCGGGTTCGATCCCCGGCAGCGGCGCCAAAATTTGATCGATGTCGAAGGGTCGATCAAAAATAGCCTAATTACTCTAACTTAGCTAGGGTAAGCAGGATTCATTCCACGGGAAGTTATGGTCAACAAGCAAGCAATTTCCAGAGTTTGTTGTTTGTGATTAACTAACTTAACTATAAAACTACTTAGATTGATTACTACTTAAATTTAAACTTAAACAAAAGTGCAATTGAAAAGATTGAAATGTAAACAATGAGATTAAAGCCTTTATCCTTTCACAATCCCAATTTAGCATGCATTCATTCAAACAAGCATTATATTTATCAATTGTTGATCAAATCTCATAGAAAAGACTTCTTAAGTTCATTAATTCTATCATCTTGAGATTAAACTATGCAATCTAGACAAAGTGTCTTTATCCCTAATCTAATTAACACTAAGTTGGATCAAGAACACACTGTTAAATCACAATAATCTAACTTGCAATAACAAAGTATAGAACTTGCATTAATCAACAATCAACTTGATTCATAACATTATAATTCAAAAGTATTAAACATCACAAATCACATAATCTTGAATGAAATCATACATAACTCAATTGTTCATGGAAAGGATAAAGATTAGATTACTAGCCAAGCATGATGGTGGTGAGAATCAATGAAATCCTTGATGTTTGCATGATGCTTTGAACCTTGATCTTGACTTGAATCTTGAAAGAATGGTGATTTGATTGAAGATTTTTGGTGTTTTTAGGTGTTCTCTGCTGCAAAAACTGGTAGGGAAAAGTTAAAGTTCGTAACCCTAAAGACCTCCTTAAATAGGGGTTAAGAAATCTTATCCAAAAGCTAATTTTCGTCTTTCCCGGAATCTGATTTTTAGTACTGGCGTAATTTACGCCCTGACAGGCGTAATTAACGCCTTTGTTAAATCTGGTCAGCGTATTTTTACGGCTCCAAACGATTTCTGTTCTGAGAGGGATCTGAGTGCTGGCGTAAATTACGCCCAGGATGGCGTAATTTACGCCTTTGTTAATCCTGCTGAGCCTTGTTTTTCTTCCCAAATCACGTACATCTTTCACTTAAACCACCATTTTGCACCGTCTTTTGCACCAATGCCTTTAATACCTGTAAACATACAAAACCTCATAAAATTATCTCCTTGTTTACTTGCTTAACGTTAATTTTGCGTAATTAGATGTAATTAATCGTGACAATTAAGGAACGATCATGCACATAATAAATATTTACTTCTGCGAAACAATCTGTTAATTGTATAATCAATATACCTTACGAATCTTCCAAGTCCGCCGTAATGATCCTTGGGTAAATTATTGCGTTTATAATACGCCAAATGTGTTATTGCGAAGCATCTAAGTTGGGCATATTCACAACTTAGGAAATTAACATAATATATACAAGTTCCATCATTTCGCTAACACTTGAAAATATGTTCCATTATAGCGGGCTTTTCTATCGTTATTAATTATTACTGCGCCTTTATAAGCAAAGTTATCATAAAAGAATCATGCAATAGTGTTGTGATAAAAATTGCCTTTATTATTTAAAAATTTACACCACAAACGTGCTCTTAGCACAACATTTTCAACATTTTGAAAGGTAACTTTATACAATAATCGTACTC
The DNA here is from genome assembly GCF_046630445.1 of Rutidosis leptorrhynchoides. Taxonomy (NCBI): domain Eukaryota; kingdom Viridiplantae; phylum Streptophyta; class Magnoliopsida; order Asterales; family Asteraceae; genus Rutidosis; species Rutidosis leptorrhynchoides. Next base: position 186,600,590 of record NC_092339.1, read on the forward strand.
TTAACACAACGTTCTTACAAGTACTTCTAATACTGCGTTGATATTTCTGGTAACACACCAAATCGCGTGTAAGCTGTAATAAAATGCTGAAGTTTACTATCATTGCTTAGCAATTTTCTATGCGATGTATGACCATACTAACTGATTTTCAATCTCAATCGAGTTTTCTGCATAAACTGGATCATCTGCGTAATCCTTTTGAATTAATCTGCACAACCCTGCTGCAAACGAACACATATTTTGGACAAAAGTTGATGCGAACATACTTTCACCGCTTTTTTCAGTACAAATTGGTTTTTGGGCTGTGTGATGTATTTCTATTGTCAATTGGTTCACATTCTTGCTTAAACCGCCATCACCTTGCCTTGGAATAACGCGGTTAGTCACAACTTGATAACCTTTAATTCCTACGTTTTCCTGCGCAGTGATTAGCGCACAAATTGGCCCAGACTCTGCGGATGTAACAGTTGCAATTCCCTTACATGTTGCAAATTTAACCATTCCATGAAATGTTGATGAGATCACACCAAGCTTACATAGCGCAGTGCGCCCTAGTTAGATGTTGAAGCGTGAAGTGGAACACATAACATACAAGTTTAAATTTGCCTTCCTTGTGAGTTTCACATCCACCTCATCAATTAATTTAATGCTTAACTCTAATTGCCTCAAGGGCCATGTTGCCTCACCAAAAAATCCAGAAAGTGACACTGCGGTTGGTAGCAGTTGTGCCTTGATGTTTTCTGGCAACTTGTGGAAGCATTGTTCATACATAACATCAACACTTCTCCCGGTATCAATGTGCACCTTTCTTATAATAATCGCTGAGTCCGCAATCTTACATGAAACTATAATTGGCTCATCAGACAATCCGCAATCTTGCACCGGTGGAAATGTTATTGGTGCAAATTGCCATTTGTCTAGGGCTTCTTCAGCCTTGCGTTTCTACGCAACATTGCTTATCTGAACCATATTAATTACCATGATTTCCTGCAAATTCTCTTTCTTCCCAATAACTTTTGCGCCCAAATTTTTGACAGCGGGAGCCTTTCGCTCCTACTGAACATTTGCATTAACATTTGGCGTCTTAGGTGTGTCATTCAAACTTGGCACAATCATTGCGTTTATAGAGCTTGTTGTTTTATCAATTAACAAGTGATTCATTTTGCCTTGCGTTGTTGCCTCTGCAATTAGTTCAAATAGATCGCGGCATCTTTTTGTGTCTGATACGGCCGAAATGGACAGTTTTATTTGTGCGGTGTCGTCGGGCCGCAGCGCGCCAGAATCAACCACCAAGGGGGTGGTACTGTTTTAAATTTATATTTAGCGGAGCCTAAATCTTACTACTCCTTAGTATGAGTAAGGGAAGTATGACCTAGAGACGTATTTTTGAGAAATCAGTAGAATCGAACCTATATTTAAGTCTAAGATAGTTATGAAGGAGTAGTGGTTAATTAATTTTGGGATTTTCCAATTTATAAGACAGATAAAGTAAATGCGATAAAATTCGTAATTCAGATAAGGTTAAAGTGAGTGCATACTATGATTTCATCAGTTATTTTGTCGAGATTATGGAATGCTGGCTCATGAATAAGCAGAGGCCTTGTATTCATTACACTGGTCCTAAACGCCCATGTCATAAGACATGTCACTGGGTACTGCGTTAGGCTTGAAGATTCTGAATAGACAGCAACGTCCCTTACCTCTGTAACGACCCGTCTTAATCCATCCGGACGAAGTCCATATCGATTATAAACGATTCACAACAGTTGATTACATCGCGAGGTACTTGACCTCTATATGATATATTTTACAAACATTGCATTCGTTTTTGAAAAGACAATCTTTCATTACATTGAAAGTTGACGGCATGCATACCATTTCATAATATATCTAACTATAATTAACTTAATAATAATCTTGATAAACTCGATGACTCGAATGCAACGTCTTTGGAAATATGTCATGAATGACACCAAGTAATATCCTTAAAATGAGCAAATGCACAGCGGAAGATTTCTTTCATACCTGAGAATAAACATGCTTCCAAGTGTCAACCAAAAGGTTGGTGAGTTCATTAGTTTAACATAAATAATCATTTCATAATTTTAATAGACCACAAGATTTCATATTTTCATTTCTCATAAACATACGTCCCATACATAGAGACAAAAATATCATTCATATGGATTAAACACCTGGTAACCGACATTCACAATATGCATATAAGAATATCCCCATCATTCCGGGATCCTCCTTCAGACATGATATAATTTTCGAAGTACTAAAGCATCCGGTACTTTGGATGAGGCTTGTTGGGCCCGATAGATCTATCTTTAGAGTTCGCGTCAATTAGGGTTTCTGTTCCCTAATTCTTAGATTACCAGACTATATAGGGCATATTCGATTTCGATAATTCAACCATAGAATGTAGTTTCGATTACTTGTGTCTATATCGTAAAACATTTATAAAAACAGCGCATGTATTCTCAGTCCCAAAAATATATATAAAAAGGGAGTAATGAAAACTCACCTAATGTATTTTGTAGTAAAAATACATATGACTATATTGAACAATGCAGGGTTGGCCTCAGATTCAAGAACCTATATCATTCATATATGTATTAAAAATATATTCTCGTAATTGAACAATTTCATATATATTATTATTAATAATATACTTGTTATCTCATATGTTATGAATGTAATATATTTAGTTTATATATTTTATATAGCTAATATAACAATTTATTTTAGGGTTTATACATGAAAAAATATATATTTAACTATATGATGTTAATATGTAGTTATATGAGATGTTAAAGTCGTTATAGTATATGTACTACGTATATTTTGTATAAAATATTTATTTGTTAAAAAATGCTAGTTTTTTTTTTACGTTAACGAGTTACTAATAATAATAACTTTATTAATAACGATAATACTAATAATAATAATGATATCGTTAATAATAATAATAATAATAATAATAAAAATCATACACTAATTTTTAACATAATAATAATAACAATTTATAATAACAAAAACAATTAATTATAATAGCAATAATAATAATAATTATAATAATATAATAATAACCAATAAAGAAAAAAAACAAAACACAAAAAAAAAACTACCTTAAAAGAAGTCCCAAAAAAATAACGTCTCAGCTGGGTCTTGAACCCACAACCTCTCGGTAACCCGTAACACTCCAAACCATTGAACCAATTCGACTTTTCTGAATTTATATCGAATTTAAACATATTTAACCCCTATTCGATTTCCTTCCTCCATTCTTCATCGTTTAATCGACTATAAGCCCAGTCGTTAACTAATCCTAATTAGAGACAAGAAATTGTAGTTCACTAAAGAGATCCAGGAGTTCTACATATTCCCTAGTCTGAGTTCGATAGGAGAGAAGAAAAAAAAAATAATAAAAAAAATGGCCGTCGGTGGTTCTCAAACTCGATCACTCATATTTTACGTTTAACATTCCTCTTTAACAACACGGTTTTAATCATGATCACCATCATCGTAGTTTAGGAAGAAAGAAAGAAAAATATATAGAATTCCAAGATACTGTTCATCGTCTTCTTCCTTGGTTCTTCATTATTATTTTTTTGACAACAAATAAAGACGTCAAACAGCAGCAGACGATAGCAATGGTTGATCGATGGTGGTGGTGTGTAATCACATCAGGAACAAAAATAGAGAAGTTTGATGGTGAACAGCGGTGTCTAGATAAGAGAGAAAGATGAGAGAGAAAGTGACGGTGAGGATGGTGAAGTGGTGGTTGTAGGGTGACGGTTTACGTGATTGGAGAAACACTTCGAACAATAGTAGTATTGTGGGGTCTTCGGTTTAAAAACAGAAACGTTTGCAGCAACAACAAAAAATGGTGAGTGATGGTGGTGCTTCACGATCAAACTAAAGAGAGAGACAAGATAGAGACATATTAGGATGACCGGTGGTGGCAGTGATGAGAAAAATGATGGCTTCGTTAATATTGGGGATCAAAAGTAGAAATGGGTTTGTTGATTCGCGAAATGAAGGAATTAGAGAGAGAGAAGAAAGAAGATGTTGCGGTAGAGGTGATCATGGTGGTGTTGGAGTATCAAGGTTGCAGGTAGCCGATGGTCTTGGCCATCGAATGGTAAAACAGAAATAAGAGGGGTGATGATTGATGTAGCATGTATCTAGCATATATGATACATATATCTATAATTTTTATTAATAATAATAATAATAATAATAATAATAATAATAATAATAATAATAATAATAATAATAATAATAATAATAATAATAATAATAATAATAATAATAATAATAATAATAATAATAAATAATAAAGTAATGAATCTCAAATCATTGAACCCATGCGTACAGTATACAGTGTAGCAGCCTTAACCTTTAAATAATTCTACCGACAGTTTTCACGGGGTGTGCCCATTGCTAAACAGTTAACGTATAAAAGTGTTCCTAAAAATCTCAAAATTTTAGATTAAACATGTTTAATTATTTCACTCAATACCTGTTTGAAACTTGATAAAAAAGGTTCGAAAATTATTTGTTTTCTGTTCCGATTTATATGTACGGAGTAGAAATATTTAAATTTAAAAAGGTAAAAATACTTTTAACCAATCTAAAATCTTCGAAATCAAATTACAGTTCAGCTTTTATTTTAATCTAACATAAACTTATATTAAATCTATATGAACGCTATCGAAACGTCAACCAAGTATTACTGACGTTTATTAATTAAGCTCGAAATCATTTATATTCCCTTTCTATATATAATCAGTTTTCAAATAGTAATGTTAAATACTAAAACAATTATATTATATATTTTTAAACAAATAGAATTAATATAACTTTATATATTTACAAGTAATATTTATTTACATATTTATACATATATCTATATATTTTATAGTTTCCATTAATCGCATTTTACTTTATTTATTTTACAATATAAATTCTAATAATCATACTATATAATATTTTAAATTATATTTCAAATTATAAATACCTATTTAAATATATAAATATGTTATCTATTTACAAATAGTTGTTCGTGAATCGCCGAGAATGGTCTAAAGTCAAACGAATATATAAAACAGTTCGACATATTTGTGACTCAACATTACAGACTTTGGTTATCGTGTCGAAACCATATAAGATTCAAGTTTAAATTTGGTCGGAAATTCCCGGGTCATCACAGTACCTACCCGTTAAAGAAATTTCGTCCCGAAATTTGAGTGTGGTGGTCATGACTAACAATAAAAATGTTTTCAAGACGAATATGCACTGATAAATTTAGATTTATCATCATTGAGTAATATGGATAAAAATAATTCGATTATTCGAAGAGCACGAATGAAACTATCATGAGAGAGGTCCCAACGGGCATCGTCCACCTTCGCCCAAAAACTTGCCCAAATTTTTAGCCGTTAGTAAAATAAATAAAATTCAACGGCTATCCCAATGGTCACTTTTACACTATAAAAACACCAACCATATACTTCATTTTATACACTCAAACATATATTTCTTTTATATTTCCACCTTTCTCAAAATTAAAATCAAACACTCCCAAACTGCAAAATGTTAACACTTCCCCCAATGATTGTTTCATTCGATGTTCATTACGGAGGTGATTTCCGTAATCAAATGAAGGAATATAAGTGGAGCGACAGTATTTCATTTGAAGGTATCGACATTCGTGATGTTGGTTTACAAGACTTGCTATCCTTTCTGAAGGAAAAAGTTCCGTGTGAATTCACGTCTGTGTTCTTTTATAAAGGCGATTATGATGCGGATCGTAGGGCAAGTTTTCTGTGTACTGATGATCAGTGGTACTTTATAAAAGATACCATTGAAGATCGCGGTAAACGCATTTCTTTGTATGCGGTTCTTGAAGATGAAGAGACGTTGGGTTATCGTTACCTAGATGAATCAGCTGAAGTAGCAGTTGAGGCATCAAGAGAAATTCCGATGTCTCCAGGGTACCTCACGGATGGTGAAATGACTGGTGAACGCTACTTTGCAGATGACAATTGACGACGACTAGTAGTTTGATTGAAATCTTTTAAATTTTTAATTGTCGTGCTGTTTTAATTTTTAATTATTGTAATTTCAGTGTTGTTGTCGAGTTTTATATCTTCCTTTATGTTTCGGAGCTCTTCGTCCTTTTAATCTCCTCTCGATCTCTAATAAAACGAGTAACGGTCCAGAATTCATAGATATGAATTTCGAAATGAACATAGTTAATGTTCTAAGAAAGAAATGGTGATAGCACGATCTTGATTCGTCAATTTACCAGAATATCCGGGAGAGATAGAACTATCAAGAAAATATGTTCTTGATATGTTTATATATCAGATAAAATGTAAGAGTCGTGTAACATGGCACGTGATGATGTTAGGATCTGTGAATCATCACGTCCCATTAGAAACTCAGCATGACTTACTGTAATATAATCACGTTGATCAAGTGTCATTATATTATACTAACCCATGCATCAGTTCCCAACATTACTTCAATAACATTCATATTTTAAGCTCGAAAGTTTACAGAATAAAGAAACTAACAGTTTCTATATGATGTAATACTGATAACACGAAAAGATTAATGATTTCAGATAAGAATAGTTATAAAATATCTCCAGAAATATGAAGGATATTTATAATGAAAGATACGATAATATCTCGGAATATCTAAGATCAGAGGATGATAGAAAACTATTGTCTGCAAGGGTTTAGAGTAAGGATCAAGATATTCACTAAAGACTTTAGCAGATATTGAATCATTTGGATTCTTTGAAGTCAAACTTATTCTTTGTGATTTGTCCACGGCTTTCTTCTTAGTTTCGCATAATCTGCTTTTCGGTACTAAATTTTCTATTAAATGTTTACAATATAATGATACACAGGAAGCACGAGGAGGTATATAATTTCGAACGAGAATATTTATGAAAATATCCTCAGAAATGTCGAAGATATTGATGATGATATTTTGGAATTTCTAAGTTCGATGGTTGATGGAGAAAAATTTTTCGCAAGATTTTAACATGACTTCGGAGCAAGATATTCTCTAAAGATTTCAACGGATCCAGAATTATCTGGATTCTTTGAATATAGGGTATGGTCCTTGTATTTGTCCTTGGTCTCCTTCGTGGTTAGCTCAATCCATTTTTTTAGTTCCAACTTTTCTGAGCTTTTCCAACATACTAATCTTTATCATCATACTTCCGATGATTAAGGTCGTTTATGGTTGTCTACGGTTTCTACTGCTTCATTCAGCTTTTTCAACATTCAGAGTATTGCTTTGCAGACTGGGTGCTTTTCAGAATTTCAGGATGAAAGGTCATAATTCTAAGAGTTAAATGTTATACATATAACTGTTGATGTAGATATACTGTGAGTTTTCAAAGTACTGATTGCTGATTCCCGGTAATTGGTATGGCAGTTCTCGTTACAAGATGCGGATGAGTATATGATAGGGTTTCAACGAATAAATATAATGATTTTTCAGAGAGATTTAAGCCAAGAAGTAACGAGGTTGCTGGTATGTCTGCTGGTAATATGGTGGTATATAAAAGAATTTCTCCAGTCTCAAAAGGGTAATCGTATATATCAGGATTATAGTAAGGCTACTTCGAATGAAAAGTCGAAGTTGACTTGCTGGAGCTGTGACAAAATTGGCTACCTTGAAAAGGGATCGCAAAGTTATTGTTGCTAATAAATGCCAAAAGATCTGACGCGGCTACGTGTTAAACTTTTACTCAGTTGTCGAGAGTTTTTCAGATACATAACTATGTGCATCAATCTTTTCTTCCATAGATGAAGTGTGGTTGGTTCATCCTTTAATTTGAGGTGTTTTCAAGGATCATGAAAGGTTTGAACACGGATTATGATTGTCAAGATACAATGAAGATTTGAGATGAAGTCAAGTGGCAACTTGAAGAATTGTTTAGTTTCATATGTTATAATCAATATTTTAATTCATTTTAATTGTCCAATGTCGGCAGTCCACAGTTGATAGTCCAATATTTCCTATATAGCTTAATATATAATATTCGAATTAATTAATACGTATCGTGACCCGTATACGTCTCAGACTCGATCACAACTCAAAGTATATATATTATTATAGAATCAACCTTAACCCTGTATAGAGAACTCGATCATTACTGCATATAGAGTGTCTATGGTGATTCCAAATAATATATATAGATGCGTCGATATGATATGTCAAAACCTTAAATACGTGTCCCGATATTTAAAGTGCGTAAAATAAATAACAGAAATTAAATAACGATAAATAAAGTGCGTAAAGTAAATAACAGAAATTAAATAACAATAAATAAAATTGCGAGAATTAAATTGCAATAAAATAAATTGCGATAATTAAATTGCGATAAATAAAATGTAATACGGAATTAACAGTTAGCTAGGAACAGTTAGCTAGGATTTTGTTAGCGTGGATTCTTAACAAAATTTTTCATATTGTTAATTAGTCTGTTTCTAATCAATTTTTATTGTGTCCATTATTTCTTCATTATGCCACTTGTGGGATTCTGATAGGTCAAAATCCAAATATGAAATTGAATGAAATTGATTATTCTGTGATGAACGGATATGTATAACGGTGGTTGTAAGTAGGATCGTAAATGACTGTTGAATCAGATTCGAAGAATGTACAGTTTAACTTATTAATGTGAAATCTAAATATTCCTCGGGTATTACCTACCCGTTAAAATATTTTCACCATTAACAGTTTGTACGAAATTTTATTACAATCTTTCTGAAAATATACTTACATATATATTCTCTTCAGTTGAAATCATGGAATTAATGAGTTAATATGATATTAATCTCATTTAATTTACCGTTTGAACAAGAATATCAAATCTCTAAAATATTAGAGATTACATAATCATCATGTCGAACAAAGATAAATGATGTAGAACGTCATGTAGAACAATGATTATACTCGAGGTACAGAATGAGATGTTGAAGCTGGTGATGCGGATGTTGTTGTTGGTGGTACTAGTGTTGTTGGTGCTAAGGTTGGTGATGTGACTGGTGTTGGTGATACTGATGGTGCTTGCAAACTGTGTACCATGCTCTCTAAAGTTAACACTCGAGCTCGGAGTTCTTTAACTTCTTCTACTAACCCTGGTTGGTTATCAGTGTGAGGTAGAGATTGGATATCTTCTCTAGTTCCGTTAATGGTAGTCTCAAGACGAAAAATTCTGGCAAAAAGGGTATAAACGGTGTTGCGAACAGGTTCGCCGGTGAGCGGGTCGAGTACTCCAAGGTTAGGTGGTAGATTCGATTCATGATATGGAGTACCTTCTTCCCTTCTCCATAGGGTGAGTATGTCGCGAACCCACCCTTATTTTTTCCAGTAATCACGATAGTTGATTGATTGATGTGCTCCTGTCACGCTGTCTTCGGAGTCAGAGGAACTTGGTCGATTCGTAGAGGCCATCTTACGCGATCTCAGGAAAGATTTTTGATATGAAGAGTTTAGTGACAGTAATTGATAGTTGGATGGTATTCTCCATGCATAATTTACATAGATATATATAGTACCAGGATCCCTTAAATTAAGGAGAAATTTACGAGAGATATCAGGCAAAGTCTACAGTAACAGATACGCTAAGATATGAATTGTCAGATACGCTAAGATATGAATTGTCAGATACGCTAAGATATAAATTTATCTATACACTATTCATGCAATCAATGCAGTAATATGTGTCTAGACTAGGAATGATAAGCAGGTAATTTTCTAAGGATGATAAGTAGATGATTTTTCGACAAAAATGATAAGCAAAACTTTTGACATGCAGACACGGTCGAAGTCCAGACTCACTAATGCCTCCTAACGACTTATCAGTTAGACACACTAATGCAGACCTGGTTCGTTAAGACCTCTGCTCTGATGCCAACTGTAACGACCCGTCCTAATCCATCCGGACGAAGTCCATATCGATTATAAACGATTCACAACAGTTGATTACATCGCGAGGTACTTGACCTCTATATGATACATTTTACAAACATTGCATTCGTTTTTGAAAAGACAATCTTTCATTACATTGAAAGTTGACGGCATGCATACCATTTCATAATATATCTAACTATAATTAACTTAATAATAATCTTGATGAACTCGACGACTCGAATGCAACGTCTTTTGAAATATGTCATGAATGACTCCAAGTAATATCCTTAAAATGAGCAAATGCACAGCGGAAGATTTCTTTCATACCTGAGAATAAACATGCTTCCAGGTGTCAACCAAAAGGTTGGTGAGTTCATTAGTTTAACATAAATAATCATTTCATAATTTTAATAGACCACAATATTTCATATTTCCATTTCTCATAAACATACGTCCCATACATAGAGAAAAAAATATCATTCATATCGATTAAACACCTGGTAACCGACATTCACAATATGCTTATAAGAATATCCCCATCATTCCGGGATCCTCCTTCGGACATGATATAAATTTCGAAGTACTAAAGCATCCGGTACTTTGGATGGGGCTTGTTGGACCCGATAGATCTATCTTTAGAGTTCGCGTCAATTAGGGTTTCTGTTCCCTAATTCTTAGATTACCAGACTATATAGGGGCATATTCGATTTCGATAATTCAACCATAGAATGTAGTTTCGATTACTTGTGTCTATATCGTAAAACATTTATAAAAGCAGCGCATGTATTCTCAGTCCCAAAAATATATATAAAAAGGGAGTAATGAAAACTCACCTAATGTATTTTGTAGTAAAAATACATATGACTATATTGAACAATGCAGGGTTGGCCTCGGATTCACGAACCTATATCATTCATATATGTATTAAAAATATATTCTCGTAATTGAACAATTTCATATATATTATTATTAATAATATACTTGTTATCTCATATGTTATGAATGTAATATATTTAGTTTATATATTTTATATAGCTAATATAACAATTTATTTTAGGGTTTATACATGATAAAATATATATTTAACTATATGATGTTAATATGTAGTTATATGAGATGTTAAAGTCGTTATAGTATATGTACTACGTATATTTTGTATAAAATATTTATTTGTTAAAAAATACTAGTTTTTTTTACGTTAACGAGTTACTAATAATAATAACTTTATTAATAACGATAATACTAATAATAATAATGATATCGTTAATAATAATAATAATAATAAAAATCATACACTAATTTTTAACATAATAATAATAATAACAATTTATAATAACAAAAACAATTAATTATAATAGCAATAATAATAATAATAATAATTATAATAATTATAATAATATAATAATAACCAATAAAGAAAAAAAAAACAAAACACAAAAAAAAAACTACCTTAAAAGAAGTCCCAAAAAAAATAACGTCTCAGCTGGGTCTCGAACCCACAACCTCCCAGTAACCCGTAACACTCCAAACCATTGAACCAATTCGACTTTTCCGAATTTATATCGAATTTAAACATATTTAACCCCTATTCGATTTCCTTCCTCCATTCTTCATCGTTTAATCGACTATAAGCCCAGTCGTTAACTAATCCTAATTAGAGACAAGAAATTGTAGTTCACTAAAGAGATCCAGGAGTTCTACATCTTCCCTAGTCTGAGTTCGATAGGAGAGAAGAAAAAAAAAATAATAAAAAAAATGGCCGTCGGTGGTTCTCAAACTCGATCACTCATATTTTACGTTTAACATTCCTCTTTAACAACACGGTTTTAATCATGATTACCATCATCGTAGTTTAGGAAGAAAGAAAGAAAAATATATAGAATTCCAAGATACTGTTCATCGTCTTCTTCCTTGGTTCTTCATTATTTTTTTTTTTTGACAACAAATAAAGAAGTCAAACAGCAGCAGACGATAGCAATGGTTGATCGATGGTGGTGATGTGTAATCACATCAGGAACAAAAATAGAGAAGTTTGATGGTGAACAGCGGTGTCTAGATAAGAGAGAAAGATGAGAGAGAAAGTGACGGTGAGGATGGTGAAGTGGTGGTTGTAGGGTGACGGTTTTCGTGATTGGAGAAACACTTCGAACAATAGTACTATTGTGGGGTCTTCGGTTTAAAAACAGAAACGTTTGCAGCAACAACAAAAAATGGTGAGTGATGGCGGTGCTTCACGATCAAACTAAAGAGAGAGACAAGATAGAGAGAGATTAGGATGACCGGTGGTGGCAGTGATGAGAAAAATGATGGCTTCGTTGATATTGGGGATCAAAAGTAGAAATGGGTTTGTTGATTCGCGAAGTGAAGGAATTAGAGAGAGAGAAGAAAGAAGATGTTGCGGTGGAGGTGATCATGGTGGTGTTGGAGTATCAAGGTTGTAGGTAGCCGGTGGTCTTGGCCATCGAATGGTGAAACAGAAATAAGAGGGGTGATGATTGATGTAGCATGTATCTAGCATATATGATACATATATCTATAATTTTTATTAATAATAATAATAATTATAATAATAATAATAATAATAATAATAATAATAATAATAATAATAATAATAATAATAATAATAATAATAATAATAATAATAATAATAATAATAATAATAAATAATAAAGTAATGAATCTCAAATCATTGAACCCATGCGTACAGTATACAGTATAGTAGCCTTAACCTTTAAATAATTCTACCGACAGTTTTCACGGGGTGTGCCCATTGCTAAACAGTTAACGTATAAAAGTGTTCCTAAAAATCTCAAATTTTTAGATTAAACATGTTTAATTATTTCACTCAATACCTGTTTGAAACTTGATAAAAAAGGTTCGAAAATTATTTATTTTCTGTTCCGATTTATATGTACGGAGTACAAATATTTAAATTTAAAAAGGTAAAAATACTTTTAACCAATCTAAAATCTTCGAAATCAAATTACAGTTCAGCTTTTATTTTAATCTAACATAAACTTATATTAAATCTATATGAACGCTATCGAAATGTCAACCAAGTATTACTGACGTTTACTAATTAAGCTCGAAATCATTTATATTCCCTTTCTATATATAATCAGTTTTCAAAGAGTAAAGTTAAATACTAAAACAATTATATTATATATTTTTAAACAAATAGAATTAATATAACTTTATATATTTACAAGTAATATTTATTTACATATTTATACATATATCTATATATTTTATAGTTTCCATTAATCGCATTTTACTTTATTTATTTTACAATATAAATTCTAATAATCATACTATATAATATTTTAAATTATATTTCAAATTATAAATACCTATTTAAATATATAAATATGTTATCTATTTACAAATAGTTGTTCGTGAATCGCCGAGAATGGTCTAAAGTCAAACGAATATATAAAACAGTTCGAAATATTTGTGACTCAACATTACAGACTTTACTTATCGTGTCAAAACCATATAAGATTCAAGTTTAAATTTGGTCGGAAATTCCCGGGTCATCACAACCTCCGACGCCCGTGCAGTCTGACTACAGGCATACACGTTCAGACGGCTCATTCAATTGAGCGACTCGGTTGGGTGACGTATTAACATTCCACAATGGTCTAAACTTTCTTAAGTACAATAGAATACATGGTTTACCATATCCGAGAGACGTGATGTGTTTCAATGATTTCGTTAATGATTGGTTTTAAAATATAGTTAGGCCCTTAAAAAGAGTTCAACCATAAAGAACACCATGGCCAAGTCAAGCTGACTTCCATGAACACGTTCGGTTATCCTAATGGTCCAATTCTTTATGTCTCTAAACAAACAGTTCCTTAATTAACTAAGAATCCCTCAAGAGGGTTGAAATGCTTGAGACCGCGTTATGGTGCAGTGTACTAATCAACACTGACTGGGTTCCATGGCCTTACTTAGCAGAGGTACAGCTTACAACAACCGCTGTGCTTCAACATGCACGTACAAAGTTTATATGCATGGTGACTACACTAGCATGGTCTGGGACCGACAATGTACTAAGGGTCTAGTCAGATGTTTCACTACGAAAGAGTCCTCAGTCGAAATCCAAAACTTGATAGACTTACTGCAACCGGTGTGCCTCAGTCGATCTTACGTTGTATCCGATAGACTTCTCTTACCAAGGGGTGACATAGATAATGTACTCTGAATCGGGGTTCGCGACTTCCCAATAACAGAGCCAACAACTACGTTCGATTAGTTGGAAAAGCAATTGAGTTTAAAGCATAATCGAAAAGCATTTCAATAGCATACACAAACCATAACAAATATTTCGGCATTATAACTGCTTACATCATAGCATACACTAAAGATAACTACTCGCTAATCATGGCAACAATATCACAGAACATAATGATTATATAAAGATAAGGGATAGAAGTACCAGTAGATTAAACGAGTTCCGAAGACAAAAGTGACAACTTCAATACTCCAGACCGCTCCTAATACAATCTTCGGCGTTCTTCTCCGGGTACTAGGTTTCCCACACGGAGTCGAAGGCCTTGAGAGTATGACTAATATTGTACAAGAGAGAGAAAGAAGTGAATTGAATTGTGTGTTTGAATGAATGACAAAGACCCTTTAAATAAGCACAAAATTTGCCTGCAAACGGCTGGCAGGCCGTTTGGTAGGCCGTTTGGCAAGCCGTTTGCAGGGCCCGTTTGCTAAAGCAAGCCGTTTAACGAGGCCGTTTGATCTGGGCATTTGGCAGGCCGTTTGCCACACTGGCAGGCCGTTTTGGCAGCCCGTTTGGCAAGCTATTTGGCTTGCTGATTCCCTGGATCGTAACTTGATTTCTTGTCTTTCACCGTTTTCGCTCTAGAATCTTCGTTTTAGCTCCGATTCTCTTGATTCTTTTTGCACTGTCTTCGTAATTACATGTTCTTCAATTTTAACTAACGAAGTGGGTATTTTTCTGACAAAGTTTGAATCTTTCTTATTTTTAGGCCTTAATACCGGGGTGAAAACGTGACTTTTTAGCCGATATCAAATATCCCACACTTAGACTTTGCTTGTCCTCAAGCAAACTCTCATTTCCTTAAGAATCTTTTCGGAGTTTCTTTTCTAATAGCCTAAGTGGTTTGTTTTTATTATAAGAGCAAAAAGATAAGGTGAGTCATCTATGTTATGATTGAAACTATCTCTGCAAGCATGCGATGAGGTTACATGACATATGCTAGCTTTCACGGGTCACTCAAATCACAGAAGTGTTTAAGGTTCCCTATAGATCTAATAAGTGAATTCACTCATAGCCAGTCATGTTGCACCCATCATCATAGGCTTGATAAAGACTCCAATCCTTACTGCTAATGCGAGAACAGTAGTAATCTTAGCTTCTACGTCATTTGTCAATGATGGAAAAGGAATTTTGGAGTGGTAGTGAAGTTGTTTTTTGAGGGGTGAGATAAAAGGGAAATGTAGTCTTTATACAGACTTTTATTTGGATAGATAGGAGTGCTGAAGTGTTTGAGAAGCACTTTTAAACTTTTCTTGATAATCATTTTCGGTCAAGTTTTCTTCGGCATTTCTCTTATTAAGTTCTGCTCCTTTTCAGAACTTTGAAATATTTTTTTTTTGGAGATTTCATCTCGAGAAACTTTTTGCCGGTAAACTTTTTCAAGACCTTTGCCATGATACTTGAGAGGTTTATAACATCGGGTTTTCGGAAGGAATCTCATTTTCTAGATTTTTTTAGTAATAGCAAAGATGATGTGGGTGTGGTGGTGGAGTAGAAGTAGTGGAGGTGCGGAAGGCTTAATTTTTTTTTTTTGACAAATGGCTAGCTCTTCTGATTATAACCGAATATCGTTTCACTGAGAGCAGAAAAGTAGATCTAAAGCAAGTTCTGATTCTGAGTACAGACATCGGCACTCTCAACAGAAAATAGTGAAGCATTAAAGATGAATGTTGGTGTTATTTGGGGTGCCTCACCATAATCAATTTAGGTCAATAATGCCTTAGTCATGCAATGCTCTATTAGAGATTTGGTTCAACCTAAAAAGATTTTCACCCTACTTAAGCCTTACTTTTATTGAAAAACGTTTTAGGTTTTCAAAAATACTTTTTCGAAAAGGCTTTCTTTTGTAAAAATTTTGTAATTTGGCTTAAGGACTTGGAATCTTCGTAATAGGTTATTTTAATACAGCATAAAAAGATTATACCAACATCCCACACTTAGACAAACATTGTCCTCAATGTTCCTAGTGTATCCCACACTTAGGAGTTTTAGTTAAAGATTTGAGAGTATTTGCCTAGCGTTTAATTGGGTAGGAATCCCACACTTAGTGATAAGCTAGGATGTGGCATAGTTTGAATCTTGAGCTACTAGCGAAAAGAAAGTAATACCCCTAGCAGATGCGGCTGTTTTTCAATCCTTGCGTCTTTTATTGATCGGCTCATTTGTCATCCTTTATTCTTCTACTCTACTTTATTGCACAGGTTGCCTCCCGAGAAGCGCTTTTGTTTAAGGTCGTTGGCTCGACCGTAGTGACGCTTTAAAAAGCAAATATTCCTCGTTGATGGTTGTAATCTTGGTCTTCTCGAGGGAATGTGAGTCTTGGCTGGTAAATGCTGAGAAAGTGTCGGACCAATAGTGGTAGAAGATCCGGTACTTCTCTTGAAGATCTTCTGAAAGATAAGTAGTTCGCAGTTTCGGCTCTTGATAAGTCTTGAAGTCCGATGAGAATTTGATCCACGGCTCTGCTGGTTGACCCATGAATATCAATTATAGAAGCAGTGCTGGTGGTGATTGTTTCTCTGATAGGATGCACATTTCGGAGGTCTTCAAACAATGTTCGAAACTGTATCTTTAGAATTTCGAAGTCTTCGAAATGGTGATCTCCGCAGTAAGAGTCTATAGCTTTGCACAGATTTGTTAAAAGATGAAACTGAAAAGAAGTGAACAGCAATCCTGATCTGACCATTAATGTCACCGTCTTTGAGTATATCTCCCGACATCCAGCTTTAAATGTGAAACTAGGATCTGTGGATTCGTGGAAGATACGTGATATCTGCTTCGTAACATAGGTGGCAATGTTGACTCGATCTGGTTCAAGATGAGAGAACGGATTGTTTCACCTTACTTCCTCTGTAACAGCGTCTCGTGACTCTTTGATAATCAGATCAGCATGGTGATCAATTGTTACGTAAATCACTAGTTTGCCTGGTGTGCTTCGAAATTATCTCTTTCCAAGAGAGCAAAAAAGCTGTGAATATCCTCGATAATTTGTAAATCAGAGTGATAAGTCGGGTGTCCGGTGGAAAGATCCATGTTCTTCCAGATGAGAGTCAGTAGTGCTCATTGGTTTGCTGAGAATGGAAGTGCAGATCCAGCTAAGGCGTTATAAACCTTAGAGTAAATGATCTTCTGATCTCGACAGAATCTTGTCTCAAGAATAGTGCGAACCACTGAATTGTGCTCTCGTTGCCTTTCTTCTTGGTAGATATGATCGTGAAGAGAATTGATAAAGTCTTGAATGTTTTCTTCTAGGATTTCAACATCATTGTCTTCCCTTTGGAGATGAAGGTTGTATTCTTCTCGGATAGCCATAATTCGTTCTGTTAAGCATAGCGTAAAATCAATTGTTGATTTACGGATGGCTTCGAGAATATCTTCAGATTCATCAGTATCATTGATGAAGGTTATCATGTCTGCGTGTGTGGATATAACCGGAATTCGATCTGAAGAAGAGTCCGGCTTCCCTTGATCTGGTTCAGTTGGAGAGTGTGAGTTATTCAGAATGTCTTCATGTTGCTCTTCCTCGTCATCATCGGTATATTGTTCTTATGAGGATGCGTCTGATGGACGGGTTTCTTCAGTATTCTGATTCTCCACTTTGATACTTGCAGGATCAATTTCTATATCCTTATCCTCAGCCTTATCGGTCTTCTTCTTGAAGCGAATGATTAAACTGTGATATTCCGTCTCAAGCCTCATTAATTCTTCATGATGCTTAATGCTTAGAGCAGGTATTGTCGCAGTTACTTTTACGTCTTCCATTTCCTCTTCCTCTTCAGATTCCTCCTCTTCCTCTATTTCTTCGCTGGGATCCTCTTCTTCCATTTCTGGGTCATCTACAGACTGTGATTCGACACCCATCTCGATATCATCGGCTGGTGGTGAAGACTCATCATCGGAAGTGATTCGTCTGGTGGAAATAGCAAACATCTCTGCCTGTCCAGAAAGATCGGTTGGTCGGTCAATTTTGAAGGTAACGCTCTCCCCATGTGATCATAAGATCAAGGTTTGATTGTACACATCAATGACAGTCCTAGCCGTATTCATGAAAGGTCTTCCTAACACTACTTGCGTGTGTAGGTCTTCCTTGATATCCATTACTACAAAATCCGTAGGATACAAGAATTTGTCAACTTTCACCAAGACGTTCTCAACTATGCCCTTAGGATATCGAATTGTGTGATCGGCAAGTTGGATTGTCATTTTAGTTGGTGACAAGTCTCCTAACTCTATTCTCTTGTAGAGAGAGTAGGGGATTAGGTTGATACTTGCACCTAAATCTGCTAGCGCATGAATGGTTCCAGATTGGTAGATTGAACACGGGAAAATAAATCGGCCCGTATCTCCTAGCTTTGGTGGTAGAGAGTTTCTGAGTAATGCAGAGCATTCTTCACTCAGTGGAATTTTATTAGAATCTGGTATCATTTCCTTTGTAGAGAGAAGCCTTCGGATGTATCTCTTATGGTTGGGGACTTTGGACATAGAGTTCAGGAATCTTCCATCAAGTTTGAAGGAATCAAGCTTGGATGGCTCCTCCTGTAGCCTTCCAAGATAGGGTACTCGAACTGGAGTTCAGAGGTCAGCTTCTGAGTATATGTTGATTTATTCTTGAGCCTAGCTGACCTTCTCCGTGGTTCTTCCTCTGGGATTACGGAATCCATTTGGTTTGCTTCTTCTATGTGGGGATTTTGGATAGTATTACTTGGTAACCTTCCCTGCGGTCAGGTTCCAAGGCGTTGTGATAACTGTCCGAGCTGCGTCTCTAGACTTTTGATCAGATCCAATTAATTTCTCATTAGTATCTCCCTCTGATCTTGTCTGGCTACAGTTCTCTGATTTAGCTGTTGTTGTCCTTGAATGAACTGAGTCAACTGATCATCAGCTCTGAGAGTGGGGTTAGGTGCTTTTGTAATCTGGGTGGTATGGGAATTTTCCTCTACTGGCGGACCTATGAGTGAAAGTGGTTGATCGTAGGTCAATTGAGATTGTTGGGCTGGATAAGGTGGTTAACGATAGCAAAAAGGTTGATTGCTTCATTGAAATTGATTAACCCTAGGTTGTTGATTGAATCTGGGATTTGGGGGATGAGCTGAGTATTGAACGTAACAGACAGAACCGTCATGGTTTTCGTACTCAACTTGATATTCTTCAGTGGGTTGCGGGTTAGGACAGTTAACATAAGCCTGAGCTTGGTTGACCTGCTGCGGCTGCGTCTTCAATTCTCCGAGTTGTTTAGCGAGAGATTTCATCTTATCCATGAGGGATTTGATGGATTCCGTTTGATTGTTAAGTGCAGAGTGTGGGTTAGATGATGAAGTTGTTTCACCACTGTTCCAGTCATGATGATGCATTATCATGTTCTCGAGCAATTCCCATGCTTCGTCTGCGATTTGGTTCATCAGATTCCCTTGAGCTGCTGCATCGATCATCGTCCTATTATTTACCGTAAGACCATTCTAGAAGGTACAAATTTGGGCTGACCGTTCTAGCTGGTGATTAGGGCATTTCTTCAGCAGGGTTTTGAATCGCTCCCATGCAGTGTAAAGAGATTCATCATAACTTTGTTTGAAGTTAATGATGTCATTCTTTAGTTTGGTTTGTTTAGAAGGAGGGAAATATTTGGTTAGGAATTTAGTAGCCATCTCCGTCCATGATGTGATGGAATCTTTTTCCAGTCCTTCGAACCATGTTTGAGCATGATGAGTGAGAGAATAGGGAAACAAGTATAGCCGGACTATATCTTGTCCTATCCCTGCCTGTTTGTAGGAGTTCGAAAGAGATATGAATTTATCAAGGTGAGAATTAGGATCATCATTTGGTAATCCATGAAACTGATAGATATTCTGGATGAGCTCGAACGGGTGTCCTTGAATCTCTGGAAATCTGATTGGTCCTCCTCGACCTTCAATCGAGGGTTTGGTATTTTCTTCTAAAGTAACGCTTAACGCCATTCGATTTCTGATTCGTGCTTCCTTGCGTGCTTTAGAGATTATTGCGTCTGGATCAGGTACGAATAACAACGGCCCTGGTCTAGATCAGGTTTGGGTCATACACTGGGTATGCCTTTTTGTTTTTAATTTTTATTAAATAAACTAAACTTCTAAAGTAATCTAAGGTAGGCTAACTAGTCTAAAGTAATCTAATCTAAAGCAGTCTTAGTCTAAGGTAATGTAATTTAAGGTAATCTAATTTAACTTAATTAACTATCCTATGGTTGATTATGTTTTTGGTTCTGGCTACTGATTCCCTGGTATTTCGATAACAAAGCTCCGCACGAACAATTCAACAAACCAAGTGGCCAGGCCGACTACGGAGAGGCAGGATCCTTTTGGTCCCAATATAATTGGAGATTGTTCGGAAAATTCAACAACCAAGTCCGTGTATAATTGTCTTGCTTAGACACCACTAAATGCTTGTGAATAAGTTTGATAGAGAGCAGTATTACCTGATACCAGTTCCCCGGTAGCGGCGCCAAAAACTAGACTCCCCCTTGATACGGTCGAAACAGACAGTTTTATTTATGCGGTGTCGTCAGGCAGCAGTGCGCCAGAATCAACCGCCAAGGGAGTGGTACTGTTTTAAATTTATATTTAGCGGGGCCTAAATCGTATTAATCCTTAGTATGAGTAAGGGTAATATGACCTAGAGTCATATTTTTGAGATATCAGTAGAATTGAACCTATATTTAAGCCTAAGATAGTTATGAAGGAGTAGTGGTTACTTAATTTTGGGATTTTCTAATTTATAAGACAGATAAAGTAAATGCGATAAAATCATAATTCAGATAAAGTTAAAGTGAGTGCATACTATGATTTCATCAGTTATTTTGCCGAAATTATAGAATGCTGGCTCATGAATAGGCAGAGGCCTTATATTCATTACACTGGTCCTAAATTTCCCTATCATAAAACATGTCACTGGGTACTGCGTTAGGCTTGAAGATTCTGAATAGACAGCAACATCCCTTACCCTCGACGCCCGTGTAGTCTGACTAAAGGCATACACGTTCAGACAGCTCATCCAATTGAGCGACTCGGTTGGGTGACGTATTAACATTTCAAAATGGTCTAAACTTTCTTAAGCACAATAGAATACATGGTTTACCATATTCGAGAGACGTGATGTATTTCAATGCTTTCGTTAATGATTGGTTTTAAAAGATAGTTAGGCCCTTAAAAAGAGTTCAACCATAAAGAACACCATGGCCAAGTCAAGCTGACTTCCATGAACATGTTCGGTTATCCTAATGGTCCAATACTTTATGTCTCTAAACAAACAGTTCCTTAATTAACTAAGAATCCCTCAAGAGGGGTGCAATGCTTGAGACCGCGTTATGGTACAGTGTACTAATCAACACTGACCGGGTTCCATGGCCTTACTTAGCAGAGGTACAGCTTACAACAACCGTTGTACTTCGGCATACACGTACGAAGTTTATATGCTTGGTGACTACACTAGCATGGTCTAGGACCGATAATGTACTAAGGGTCTAGTCAGATGTTTCACTACGAAAGAGTCCTCATTCAGAATCCAAAACTTGATAGACATACTACAACCGGTGTGCCTCAGTCGATCTTACATTGTATCCGATAGACTTCTCTTACCAAGGGGTGACACAGATAGTGTACTCTGAATCGGGGTTCGCAACTTCCCAATAACAGAGCCAATAACTACGTTCGATTAGTTGGAAAAGTGATTGAGTTTAAAACATAATCGGAAAGCATTTCAACAGCATAGACAAACCATAACATTATTTCGGCATTATAACTGCTTACATCATAGCATACACTAAAGATAACTACTCGCTAATCATGGCAACAATATCACAGAACATAATGATTATATAAAGATAAGGGATAGAAGTACCAGTAGATTAAACGAGTTCCGAATACAAAAGTGACAACTTCAAGACTCCAGACCGCTCCTAATACAATCTTCGGCGTTCTTCTTCGGGTACTAGGTTTCCTTTAAATAAGCACAAAATTTGCCTGCAAACGGCTGGCAGGCCGTTTGGCAAGCCATTTGCAGGGCCCGTTTGCTAAGGCAAGCCGTTTAATGAGGTCGTTTGTTCTGGGCGTTTGGTAGGCCGATTACCACACTGGCAGGCCATTTGGCAGCCCGTTTAGCAAGCTGTTTGGCAAGCCGTTTGGCTTGCTGATTCCCTGGATCGTAACTTGATTTCTTGTCTTTCGCCGTTTTCGCTCTCGAATCTTCGTTTTAGCTCCGATTCTCTTAATTCTTTTTCCACCGTCTTCATAATTACTTGTTCTTCAATTCTAGCTGATGAAGTGGGTATTTTTCCGACAAAGTTCGAATCTTTCTTGTTTTTGGGCCTTAATACCGGGGTGAAAACGTGACTTTTTAGCCGATATCAGTGTCATGACCGTAATCATCATGAAAAACACAAAATTTTGATTTATCTCGTCTATTGTTTTCTGACAATGGTGGTGGATCGGGGAAGATTTTTGCAATTCTTTCCTGCATAAAGATCTCTTTTGGCATTTTGGATAACGCTTGAATTTTGCTGAATGAATTATTACTCCACTTTCTTGATGAACTGCGATTGCGATTATTATACTCATGGTTACCATTATCACCATTATTGCACTGTCGATCACTGCGCTGATAACCACCATTATTATTTCTTCGCTGATAACCTGATCCACGATTGTTATCGCGGTAATTATATTGATTTCCATCGCGATAATAATCATGGTCATCTCGCCAGTTTCTTTCCTTTCCCCAATTGTAGTTCTGTGTAATGTTGCTATCTTCACCATAACGAATGTAATCATAAGTCTCTTGCATAACATTATCGAAGGTTTGTGGCACGTCTCTACGCAATCTCCAAACTAATGTGGGATGTTTCTGCGAATTAATTACGTGAACAAAACCAGAGATTTTTTGATCTTCATATAGATTTGGTATCTTTTGACATTCATAAACATAGCGCGTAAGCAAGCCACCTAGCGTTTCTTTGAACCCTTGCTTGATATCATGGCACTCAATGTGCATCTTCTTTTGCGGCAATAAGTTTTAAAACTGCAGTAGAAATTTTTCACGCAAATCAATAAAGCCAGCAATGCTTCACGCATTCAAATTGTGGAACCATTCTCGTGCTAAGCATTGTAAGACCACAGGAAAAACTCTGCATGCGACATGTTCATCCCAATTATACGTACTCACGACTCCTTCAAACCGATGTAAGAAATCTAGCGGATCAGTTAAGCCCGAATACACGCCTAAAGTTGCAGGCACAATTGGCGGTGTCGTTATTGGATAATCAGAAATATGCGGGACGAATTTGTCTGTTACCAAAGTAATTTCTGTCGCTGTTTTAGTTCGCGTTTCTTTTATTTCTACGCAGTATCTCTCAATCATCTTCTGAATTACATTAGGTTGATCAAACTTGTGCTGCATATCTTTTGGCGCAATTTTACGAAATATGTCTACTAGAAACAATTGCACATTTTCTTTCTCTGCAACTTGTGAAGTTTCGACCTCTTCCATATATCATGGAATTGGTGTTCCAGGCCTTTTACGCTTAAGCTTTGTAACTTCAATAATTTCCGGATCACTCTCTGAATTATCAGAGAGTTGGCGTTGTATCTTTGAATGCTTTGCCTTCTTTAAAAGTAGCACAGACGATCCAAACGCATTGCAATCACGCGTATCTTCAGTTAAATCGTCACTACTGTTTATGATCAATTGCTGCTTTTGTGACAAAGCGTCATTAAGCGGCCATTCATAGTTTAGTGGAATATGAAGATCAAGACCTTTCTCTTGAAGCAATTGCCTTGCCTCTAAGGGTAGTATTACACGCTTTGCTGTTTTAACTGATGCATCTTTTTCTTCGTTTTTGTTGACAGCATTCGTAGTGTTTTCATTCGCTGAATTTTTGTCTGCATTCCCTTGAGGATTTGCAGAATTAACTTTCACGGTATTTTCTTCGCGATTGCTTACAACTTGTTGAGTATTGCATTTAGCTGCAATTGCTTTTTCAATTATAACATTTTGTTGCGTTCCTTCATTAGCAATGACGTTTCCTGATGATTTAGCAAGCAACTCTTTTGTTTGCTTGCTGATCTTAGGACTTGTTTGAAAATCAAATGACGTTGAGCTTCTAAAATTACAAATATCAGCTGCGTTATTACTCTTCTTTTTGCTGTGCGTCGTCATTTTAGCTTAACGCTTTCAATTAAACATAAAAAACCGCAAATCATGTAACAAGAACATGACTACAATTGAATTCACAATTAAATCATTCAATTATGCAGAATAGATTTATCGAATTCAGTTTTAATTCTTGTCCCACGGATGGCGCCAATTGATCAATCCTAAATTAGATGTTGAGATCTAATTTAGGAGTTAAGTGCAATGAGGGGTGGATGGTGGTGTTGATAATGTTTTTGGGACCTTATGATCGTCTTTCACTTAGGTTTAAGTGATCAATCACCACGTCCCGGTCTTTATTGCATTACCTTGGATTGATTATGATTAAGGCTTGGGCGTATTCACAAACGAACCATAAAAACCTTGGCAATTTCACAGAATCAACAACCTAAAATGAGAGGCCAAGCTCCCTATTTAGAGGCTTCGAATATCCGCGGAACTAATGTTCGCGCAGCACCGCCATATCCGCAATGTTTGTGCGGGACATCTTCGCACACTTTCTTTATGCGGGCTTCCGCAATGTTTTAGCGCACTTAGCAGTTGTTGTTTGCCTGCGCGGTTCTGTTTGCACTTGCATTTAAATTGCCTTTTGCACTTGAAATATACATATATATGCCTATATATATATATATATATATATATATATATATATATATATATATATATATATATATATATATATATATATATATATATATATATATATATCCCTCTACATGGTATCTGATTTTGCTGGTATATATTTCTCCGTCGTACGTACGGGTTATTTGATGGTCTGTATATGTATCTATGTATAGGTTTTTGTACCTATGTTTATATATATACGTGTATATGCCTCTGTATCTGTGAGTATTTATTTAGGTTATATATAGGTTCCCGTGTATATGTTTGTATATGTATATGTATGTATGCATCTAAGTGCATGTATCTAAGTGTATATTTGTATGCCTGTATCAGTACTTAGGTATATATACTTATGAATGTCTCTATATGTATATGATAATGCTAAAAACGAACATATATTTCATAGCATTATCTCTCAAGAAAGACAAGCTTTTAGTTGCAGTTGTTCTATTTACAAGTAATATTCGTTTAAATAATAAAAGGTGAAGATAAAAGACAGACTCGACGATTTGAAGACGCAAACGACCAAGAAGCTAAAAAGTACAAAGTACAATCAAAGTGGTTCAAATTATTGATGAGAAACGTCTCAAAATTACAAGAGTACAAGACGCAAAAAGCAAAGTACAAGATATTAAATAGTACGCAAGGACGTTCGAAAATCCGGAACCGAGACATGAACCAACTTTCAGTGCGCAACGCAATGGACCAAAAATTACAAGTCAAATATGCATAAGAATATACTATAATATATATATAATTATATAAATTATATATATATTATATATATATTAAAAAAATACAGCAGCCCACGTTTAAATCAAGAGATGAGCTGTAATCCATACCTCCGCACTCGCGGAACTTTTGTGAACAAAATATCTGCACTCGCAGAGGTCTACAGTGAAATGTGGGGCTATAAAAGTCGCGCATTCTGATCGAATTTTTTACATCTTTTTCTATTTCCTACTCTATATACATAATATATGTATCAATTATCACTCTAAATATTAATCTCAATTTGTAATTTTAATTTTAAGTTAGTGATAATAATAAGGTTAGGTTAGTCGAATGTTTTAAGGTTTTGTGAACTCTGTTCGTGTACCGCTACGCTAATAACACCCACTGTAAGTTATGTTTAATTTTGTTGTTAAATTAATGTCTCGTAGCTAAGTTATTATTATGCTTATTTAAATTGAAGTAATCATGATGTTGGGCTAAATATTAAAGACGGGGTAATTGGGCTTTGTACCATAATTGGGGTTTGGACAAAAGAATGACACTTGTGGAAATTAGACTATGGGCTATTAATGGGCTTTATATTTGTTTAATTAAATGATAGTTTGTTAATTTAATATAAAGATTTACTATTGGACGTACCTATAAATAACCATATACACTCGATCGGACACGATGGGCGAGATATTTATAAGTACTAATAATCGTTCATTTAACCGGACACGGGAATGAATTAATAGTTAATGGACTTATTAAAACAGGGGTGAATTATATACAAGGACACTTGGTGTAATTATAGTTTAAGTCCCCAATTAGTTGGAATATTTGACTTAAGATATAAGGATAATTTGACAAGGACACTCGCACTTTATATTTATGACTGATGGACTGTTATGGACAAAAATCAGACGGACATATTGAATAATCCAGGACAAAGGACAATTAACCCATGGTAATAAACAAAAATCAACACGTCAAACATCATGATTACGGAAGTTTAAATAAGCATAATTTATATATTTCATATTTAATTGCACTTTTAATTATCGCACTTTAATTTATTGTCATTTTATTTATCGTACCTTTTAATTATCACAAATTTTATTTTATCGCACTTTTATTTATCGCAATTTCATTATCGTTATTTACTTTACGCTTTAAATTAAGTTATATTTATTTTTAATATTTTACATTAGGTTTTAACTGCGACTAAAGTTTTAAAATCAACAAACCGGTCATTAAACGGTAAAAACCCCCTTTTATAAAATAATAATTGTAATATATATATATATATATATATATATATATATATATATATATATATATATATATATATATATATATATATATATATATATATATATATATATATATATATATATATATATTACAAATATAGTTTTAAAAATATAGCGTTAAACTTGGCGAGTTCCCTGTGGATGAACCGGACTTACTAAAAACTACACTACTGTATGATTAGGTACACTGCCTATAAGTGTTGTAGCAAGGTTTAGGTATATCCACTATATAAATAAATAAATAACTTGTGTAAAATTGTATCGTATTTAATAGTATTTTGTTGTAAAAATATAACTATTTCGTATACACCTCTACGCACATCAGTATACATGTTTAGGTATAGGTACTTATACATGCTTATGTGTGTGTGGGAGTGTATATATATATATATATATATATATATATATATATATATGTGTGTGTGTGTGTGTGTGTGTGTGTGTGAGTGTGCGTGTGTGTGGTTATGTGGCTGTGTATTTTGATTTATTGCATATCTACTTGGACTTACATATTTCTGCGCATTATATTATCCATGCTGTATGTCATACTGTTGCGCATTACTGCTATATGTGTTTTCTTTTATGGCTACTTTGTATGGTTGCATCTTCCTAGGTGCACATAAATCTTACATGTACGTATGCCCGCACTATTTCGTTTTGAGGAGCATTTCTGGCCGGAGGTCCTTTAGGAAGCAATATATTGGCTCTCGAGTAGAGAGATGGATGATCTTATCTAGTCACGGGTTCTATACCCGCGGGTGGAGTAGGGACTTCCTTCTAATCTAGGGTTCGAGGAATGATTGTCTACACTCCACCTCCCCCATACCCTACATTCGTGGGATTGAGCATTGTTGCTGTTGTTGTTGTTGTTGTTGTTGTTGTTGTATATTTCGGTCAACTTTGCTATACTCTAAATCACCGAAGTATTGGTTGAGTGACAAAAAGCCTCAGTTGGTTCTGGTCCGATATCCTTGAAAAAATAGGTGCAGGTTCAAATCCTGAGGGGGGAGTTTTCTCCAAGGTTGTGCCTCTGGTACTCTTCACTCTGTGCGGGCCAAGCAGTTAACCTAAAGCATTTCGGGTATGCTTTGCGCGATGGATGCGAGGAGTTTCTTCCTAACGGGTGTGTGAGTGGCAAATGAGAGGATTTGATGCCAAAATTGCCGTTCAAAAAAAAAAATAATAACTTAATAGTTTGCATCAAAAGAGAAACAACTTAAGTTGGAACAAGTAGGAGTTATGAAAAATTTAATCAATAGCAAACTGCAACCAAACAGTAATGATTATTCATCTGATAGTTCACTGTTGTTGCATAATAATATGAAGAAGAAATATGCCTAAATGGTAGTAGATTGGAAAATTTGGAACATGGGTTTGGGTTGGCAAGCTTGGAAAATTTACGCACTTTTGATTCAATCTGGGCAAGTTTTGATCCATTCAAAATGTTTCACCTATTTTTTACAGCCCAAACATCTGATGCTCGAATTTTTTCTTTATTATTAGAATCAGTTAGCTTAAGCATAAATGGGTCGAAATTGACACCTGTAACTATAAATACAGAAAATCAAATGGTTAGTCCTCCATATTGTTAGAAATCGGGGTTGTAGAACCTTCGTGCCTGAAACGGTAATGACTCCGAATTGATCTTTGAATCGTGTGAACATTTTCCTAATCGAATATTTCGACCCTATTAGCCACGGGTTACACGAAGTTTCGATTGGGATAAGACAAAGACAAGATTGTCGTCTTGGCTAAAAGATAACAAACACACAATTGCAGAGATGTATCTTCTAATTGCTTGAAGTTGAAAGTGTGTTAGACATGTCCAAAAATCTGGAACATTGTGTAAAAAGTCTAACCCTTCATATGGAAATGAATCCATATATTTATAATGGGTTAAAAAGTGTCTTTGAAAAGTCACACCTTTTCATATGAACTCATACAATGCTTGGAAGATAATACCCATGTATTTGTGCTTAAACAAGTCTAAATACATATAAAAACCATCCTTAAATGTCCTGGAACAACCCCATAACGTTTGGGGTTCAAATGTGCCTTTTGGGTTGAAAAGACAGCTTTTCAGCGAACCAATGTTAAGCCGCGCCGCGGGCCTAAGAGCCGTGCCGCGGGCTAACAAAGAATCACACTTGAAAACAGGCCAAAAAGCTCGACCTCAAAACCAAGCTTTAAGCCGCGCCGCGGGGGATGAGGCCGCGCCGCGGCCTAACACTACCCAGCAAATCAAATTTCCAGTTTAAGGATTTTCGCGCGTATGGCCTTTTCAAGTCTCGTTTCGCAATCCTTATGTTCCAAATGTTATTTCCAAGCTCACTAAGATAACCTCAAACCATTTTACGCTTTACGAACGTGTACTCCACACTCCCCGAATTCGTGTAACGAATCAATGGTTCGAAAACACTTTCAACATAGTAATCCAATCAACTAAAATGACGTTGGATCATGCTAAAATTACCAACAATTCCCCCCCATTTTAGTATGATCCTTGATTACTAAAATACCAACAATTAGAAACTAATGCATAAGTGTAAATGTCACATGGATTGAATTTACACATAGTATATTACACGTGCAAGAATTCGAAAATCAGGGTGCTCTAATAGTTTGAACCCATCAATTCATTTGAAAACCTGTCGATAATATACACATTAGTTCCATACTCTCTAACAATTAACCCCGACACTATTATAAGCCATGTGTCCCAATCCTCTCATGAACATATCAAAAGCTAAGTCCCAAGCTTTCTTGAGGCGGCTTAACCTCATGTTCACGTAGGTAGTTTCTTTTAATCTTGCTCCCGCGATGCAAATTTTCAAGACAACTATTAAGAAGTTTCAAACTTCAACCTAATTTCTCTCACGGGTCCGAACACATACCTTGGGATCATATATTAAATGTGTTCCAATCTTCAGATAGTAGGCTTTCCTCATTGAATTCAGCTCCTAGCGTTGTACTAGAAGGGAATTGGGTATCCCACTATGGAAGATCTAAATGGACTTCAATCCCACAACATTAGCCAACTTGTGCGCACTACCGCTAATGCTTTTCTCAAGTGATTTAGTCAAACTTTGTTGTGACCCAACAAAATCCACAAACATCACTTCGTTCATGATAACCTCATGAAACATAGTTTGTCTAAGGCATAAGTGTCTAGACTTTATTTGTTTCAAATACATGCCTTAGTCAAAGACATCCCATTACTCGGGATCACCAGGAACTTTAATCTCATTCATTATGACCTCAATCAATTTCCCTTTTACAATCCTTTAAACTAAGGATTTACTAAGTTCTTACTATACCATAAGAACCTTAAGAGTACTCAAATCAATTGATTGATTAGTTCTTGCATATGTCCATTATTCACAAGTCATCAATGTAATCCTTATAATTCATACACCCTTGATAATGTATCCCCATTATCCTTGTGTACACAATTATTACCATTACATTAGAAGTGAGATTATAATTATAAACATACCCTAGTCAATACACTTTTAAAACTAAGAAGTAATGACAACAAGTTTATGATATCCATAATCTCAACATCAACACTTTGATTCAAGATACCTCATCTATACCAAGTGTAAATCCAATAACTTGTAGATGTATCATCTTAACTCAAAATAATTTAATATGCTTTAAGGATTCACATTGTAAATTAAACCATTGTCCATGGTTGGCTTTTAAAAGTATCTTAGTACTAAAGCCCCATCACAATAAATTTCATTAGACCATGCTTAATCTAATACCATGCTAGATTGGTCACTAGATGTAATCACATACATCTTACCACCAATTTCCATAGCATACCGGTATTTAAAAACAAATAAGCAACATCTAATCCTTATCCCATATTAAAATATATTCGTTTCACTAACTTGTACCATCTTTATAAACCTCAAAGATTTATGGACAAATCTCACCAATGAATAAAGAATTCATGGACATTTATTTAGTAACCAAGACAGTCACTTTACAATTATATAGATTGTTTTGTGACATATCCAACGAGTTGTTACCACCCATCAAATAATCTAAAAGTTGTTACCACTTAATCCATTGTGACTCCAACGATCACAATTATTAATAACCATGGGGGTTTCCATGTCAATATCCAAAAAAAAAAATAAGTTATTCTTTTATTGACACCATAATACTACCATTTATCATTCCTATTTATTGAAATCTCAACAAAACATGAAACGAAACTGGGTTGATAAATATTAGAATAAATAATCATCAACCTTACTTTTCGATTTAAACCCCCTACAAATCCATGGTTTTATAGAAGAAAGATGCCATTCTTTTAATTAAGAAAGTACTATTCTTTAATTTACCCATTGAAACCAACATTCACAATAGATATATTTACTCAACCGTCATACCGGATAAGTTTGATCAACCGACCATGGACATTCAGTTTGACAAGATTGATAATTAATATCAATCTTATTTCCTGTCCAAACTAGAGTAATCTAGATAAAATTATGATCAAAACAAATCATCCAAATATGTATCAAAGTTCACACACATGTGTGATGACCAAACATGATATTATTTAATGTTTTTTTCATTGCGAGATCATAATTGTGATCTTATTCCAATGATCATCATCCATTAATCTCCTCATACATTGACCATCATGCATGCATGTATATTCTTATTATCAGAATATGATGCAACAATTAATTCACAAATTATGGCCATGAAACACCGTATGATCAGTTAATGTGCATTCAAACATTAAATAAGCTATCATTCGTGAAAGGACCCGTCCTAATCCATCTGGACGAAGTCACCAACATCTGGCTACATTGCGATGATCGACTCTAAATAATGTCTTTAAAATGAGCAAATGCACAGCGGAAGATTTCTTTCATACCTGAGAATAAACATGCTTTAAAGTGTCAACCAAAAGGTTGGTGAGTTCATAGGTTTAACATAAAACAATAAAATTTATCATTTTGATAGACCACAAGATTTAAATGCTGCATGGTACAAATGGGCCCGAATCCTATACCCACCTGTAATGTACATGCGATATCTTTTAAATACAGTACACCTTTCTCGTGTACGAAATCATCTTTCATAAATCTTCGTAACCGTACACATATCTTGTGCACAAAAATAATGATCATATACATAGCATTATATATGTATATTTTATTGGCTAAAGGCCAAAGGCTGAACTGCGTGAATTATAAGGCAAAGCTATGCAATATTCGCTGAAAATAAGCACAGCGGTCATGTTTTCGCATTGATATAAAGACTGCGGTTTAATCCGCTGAGTTTCCGCGGAAAGTTAAGGTACTCGCGGATCGCGGATATCTCGAAACCTATAAATAGAGAGCTTGGCCTCTCATTTAGAGGTTGTTGATTCTCTGCCATTTGCCTAAGCCTTTGTAGATTTCACTTGTGACTTTGCCCAAGGACTTCTTACATTAAGTTAAGGTGAATCGTGCTAATCGATAACGAAGACCGGGTCAGG
This sequence comes from Rutidosis leptorrhynchoides, assembly GCF_046630445.1. Taxonomy (NCBI): domain Eukaryota; kingdom Viridiplantae; phylum Streptophyta; class Magnoliopsida; order Asterales; family Asteraceae; genus Rutidosis; species Rutidosis leptorrhynchoides. The sequence goes on from NC_092339.1 coordinate 186,633,171, forward strand.
GTGGTTGATCACTTGATAGTTAAAGTGAAAAACGATCATCGGGGCCCAAAATAACCATCGAACATCCCATCCTTCATTATAATCTTATTGCACTCAATCCGTAATTAAGCAACATCATTAATTAAGGATTGATCAATTGGCGCCATCCGTGGTACACGTTTTACGAATTAAACTGAAAATTTTTGTTTTACGCTGTTAAACAATTAATTAGGCGGTTTAATTTCAATCGTGTTTTTATTGCGATGATTTGCAGGTGTGTGTTTTGAAATTGGCAGTAAATAATGAATAACATTGGCGATAATAGTGATAACATGGCCACTATGCGAATGAATGTCCAAAAAAGAGGAAAGAAGCGAAAATCTGCCAAAATATATCATAATTGGCAATCAGCGCCAATTAGCTTTCCAACAATGCAGAGCGACGATTTTTCTGAAATGCCGATAATAGTATCGTGTAAAATTGCGGACGCTAATATCACAGTGTTGAAAGTTCATGTTGATAATGGTAGTAGCGTTGATATTATTTACGAACAATGTTTCGCTCAGTTGCCAGAGGATATTAAAGCAAATCTGCAAACGACTGCGGTTTCGCTAACCGGTTTTGCAGGAGAATTTTCGCTACCAATCGGTGTCTTGTCGCTGAACATCGAGCTAGCCGATGTAAATAATAATGATTTAGCGCGACAAGCACGGCTAGATTTCTATGTTATGCGAGCTTCTTCTCGTTATAACATGTTGCTAGGAAGGACCGCTATAAGCAAATTTGGAATTGTACCGTCCACAATTCATGGCATGATTAAATTTCCAACATATAAAGGAATCGCCACAATATGTTCAGCGAGCATAGTGCCTATTTGCGCGACTGTCAATGTAAAAACCGCAGGTTAGAAACCTGAGGATACTGCGGATAAGGAGGATAGCATGGAAATAGTTAATCCTGCATATCCAGAACAGAAAATCAAAGTAGGTCGTAATCTTAGTGCGGATACTCGAAAGCAAATTGTGCAATTACTTGATGAATATATGGATGTGTTTGCCTGGTGCGAAAATGATATGACCGGTGTTCCGCGTCACATTGCGGAACACAAGCTAAATGTAAATCCAGCTCTAAAACCAGTAGTGCAAAAGCGAAGGGGTATGGCCCCAGATCGCGTCAAATGGTTGTGCGAAGAAGTCACAAAATTAGTCCGAGCTGGAATTTTGCGCGAAGTACAATATCAGTCATGGATCGCGAATCCAGTATTGGTGAAAAAACCAGATAATTCCTGGTGAATGTGTATTGACTACAAAGATCTGAATAAAGCTTGCACCAAAGATAATTATCCGCTGCCAGAAATTGATTTAAAGGTGGAATCTTTGCATGCATTTCCATATAAATGTTTTCTGGATGCGGCAAGAGGTTATCATCAAATCCCTATGGCGCAAGAGGACGCAGATAAAACCGCGTTTCATACAGGCAAAGGCATATATTGTTATATAATGATGCCTTTTGGACTAATCAATGCGGGTGCGACATATCAGCGCTTGATTGACACCGCGTTTGATAAGCAGATAGGGCATAATCTTGAGGCCTATGTCGATGATTTAGTCATCAAAAGTACAACGCAAGAGCGAATCGTTGAAGATATGCGCGAAACATTTAATAAACTGCGTGAGATAAACATGAAGCTCAATCCACTGAAATGCAGTTTCGACGAAACTGAAGGAAACTTTTTAGAATATCTTATTACGGAACAAGGTATTCAAGCTAATCCAAAAAAGATCGCGGCTATCGAAAATATGATCGCGCCAAAGACGGTTAAGGAAGTGCAATGTTTAACAGGCAAATTGGCCGCCCTAACGCGTTTTTTGTCTAAAGCTGCTGAGCGACAATTGCCATTTTTCAAAACTTTAAAAGTTTGCTTGAAGCAAAAGAATTTTGTTTGGACTGCTGAAGCAGATTCTGCGTTTCAAGAGATGAAAAACCTGTTGAAAACTTTGCCTACACTAACAGCGCCAATTCATGGCGAAATTCTCTATCTATATATTTCAGTAGCAAATGAAGCATTTAGCTCAGTCTTGATAGCGGAAAGAAACAAAATACAAAAGTCAGTGTATTTTGTTAGCAAAGCTCTTACGGGAAGCAAAATAAACTATGCGCCGATCGAAAAGTTTGTATATGCGCTCATTTTAACAACGCGAAGGCTACGTAGATATTTTCAGGGGCATCCAGTGCATGTGCTAACCAATCTGCCAATCAGGCAAGTCTTAACAAAACTGGAGATTTCCGGTAGACTCGCATTATGGGCAGTGGAGTTGGGTGACTATCAAATATCCTACTTTCCGCGAAGTACGGAAAAAGGTCAAGTTATGGCAGATTATTTCGCAGAGCTGTCTGGAGAGTTGGAAGTAATTAATGAGCGAACCGCGCTAAAACCAGCAGTTAATGAAACTTGGGAGTTATATACTGATGGTGCTTCTTGTGCGGAAGGTGAGGGTGCGGGTTTAGTTTTGGTAAGTTCTAACGGCGAAGAGCACACTTACGCACTGCGGTTTAATTTTGATGTGACAAACAATGAGGCAGAATATGAAGCATTGCTTGCAGGCTTAAATATCGCGCAAAAAATGAATATTGTTAAGTTGCATGCATTTACAGATTCGCAACTAGTAGCGAATCAGTTTAGCGGATCTTTTGAAGCGCATGATCCTTCTATGCAGAAGTACTTGCAACTGCTAAAAGAAACTACTGCGCGGTTCGAATACTTTGAACTCGCGCAAGTGCCTAGAAGTCAAAACAAAAAGGCAGATGCTTTGAGCAAATTAGCCACTCTAACATTTTCGCATTTTCAAAAACAAGTATGGGTTGAGGAATTGCCAAGTAAGTCAATTGATAGTGATTTAATGGTAGCATCTGTTACAGAGGCGCAGCCAAATTGGATGGAACCAATCCTGCAATATATTCGCAATGATATTTTGCCAGAGGATAGTCGCGAAGCTCGTTTAGTGCGAGAGCGAACTCCGATGTATCTCATACAAGATGATGTCTTATATCGCAAATCGTACTGCGGACCGATGATGCGGTGTGTTGGACCAATTGAGGCGGAAATGCTTGTTGAAGAAGTGCATAATGGTACTTGTGCGCTACATTTAGGATACAAGACTATTGCTGCGAAAATTATGCGGATGGGATACGTTTGGCCGTCCCTATACCGCGATGTGGCAAAAATTGTTAAACGCTGTAAAAGTTGCCAAAAGCATGCTCCGCAGAATCGAATGCCGCGGCATGATATGATCCCTGTTAATTCACCATGGCCGTTTAGTAAATGGGCCATTGACATTGTGGGGCCATTTCCTGCAGGACCTGGCAATGTTAAATTCCTAATCGTTGGAATTGATTATTTTACTAAATGGGTTGAAGCGAAAGCGGTTCGCACAATCACTGGTGTGTAGGTGCGAAATTTGGTGTGGGAATACATTGTGTGCAGATTTGGTATTCCGCGAGAATTGGTTAGCGATAATGGCGCACAAATAGTGAAAGATCCATTTAAGACATGGTGCACTGACTTAAACATAATACAAAAGTTCACGTCAGTAGCGCACCCGCAAGCTAATGGTTTATGCGAGGTAACAAATCGCGATATTGTAAGCGGAATAAAAAAGAGGTTGTGCGAAAGGCGAACTGGTTGGGTAGATGAATTACCCAATGTCTTAAAGGCACATCGTACAACTTTCAAAAAGAGTACAGGTGAAACACCATTTAGCCTGGTTTATGGCTATGAGGCAGTAATCCCCGCTGAAATTTTAGTACCAACACATCGAATCGCTAACTTTGATGAAGAAGCAAATGATGTTGCGTTGTGCGAAAATCTCAATTTTATAGAAGAGCGGAGATTAATAGCTGCTATCAGAGAAGCAAATAATAAACAGCAAATTGCTAAGTATTATAATAAAAGAGTGCGAGCTTTATCATTCGCTATAGGTGAATGGGTGTTGCGTAATAATGAGGCAAGCAGAGCAGAAAAGCTAGGCAAATTGGGTCCTAATTGGGAAGGCCCTTATCAAATTGTGGCAATTAATGTGGCAGGCTCATATAAGCTCGCAGACGTGGAAGGGCGAACTTTGCCTAATGCATGGCATGCTGTCCTTTTAAAGCGATATTATGCATAGTTTTGCGGAATTTAACAATTGTATATGTAAAAAATCGCGAAAATTATATTCAATACACATGGCTGAAATACTTATTAAGTGTCCTTGTTTTTAATTTTTTGCAAGTCTTGATCACGCTTGTTAAAATTTTAAGAATACTCACTTGTAAAAGTATGCGAAAGTTCTAATGCGAATAAATATGATATGTTTTGCATTTAATTTCATATTTTTATATTCCGCATTGTTTATATAGCAAAGTGATGAAATTGCCCACTTTTGCACGCGAATTATTGCGAAAGGAATATTATCTCCTAAATATTTGATCTTGCCAATATTTAGATGCTTCGCAATGCCGATTACATACCTAAGGATCGTTTCGGCGGACTTAGAAGATTCATAACGTATAAGCATATACGCATACAGATTGTTTCGCAAAAGTACGCATTTATTATGTGCACAATAATATATGTTGGAAATTGCAAAGGACAAGTTTGTGTTATGAATATTGACAATGAAAGCGCTATAAAAATAGAAGTACTTGCAAAAATATGAAAAAGCGAAATTTTATTAATAAAATCGCAGAAGCAGCTGCGTGCTGATTATACAAAGCGAGTATTAATCATGGGTTAAGTCAAGCTTGATGATGTCATCTGCAGTGGCATCTTCTTGCTCACTTATCGCGGTTACCTTGGGGAGGGGAATTTCGGCTATGCCCTGTTGAGCGACCGCATATGCTGACTTCGCATCTTCCAGTGAGCAAAGGCGATCAGCTAATGCAGCTGGTAGTGGGTCTGGCAGTGGGCAGCGAATAGCAATCTCATCCATAAATTCAACCCTCTCGCGTAGCCTTAATGCGGAGGCAAATGTTGAAAAATTTACAGAAACAGGCTTGGAATTAAGGATTTTTCTAGCCAGTTCAGGGAGATGTTGGCGGACCTTGGTGAACTCAAGTTCCGCAGAGGCTTTAGCAGCAAGAGCGTTGTCTCGCTCTGTCGTTAGCTTCGTCACATTCTCTGACAGTGTTTTAATAGTGTCCTGCAGTTGCTTTTCTTTCTCATTCGCATCAGTAACCTATTGTTTCAAGTCATCAACGGTGGTTTTTGCTGCGGTTAACTCATAGGAGAGATCAATACAGCGTTTTTCGCTGTTATCAGCTTTGATCTTTTCCGCATTATACTTTAGTTGTTCAGCTTCAAGAACATTGAAAAATTGTTCTTGACGGCATATAACATCATATGCTAAATTAAAGCACATGTAGAAATTTTGAACACGCAGAGAGTTTAGAGAACTCGCGGCGAAGCTCGCCGGGGATTGCTAACTTCATCTGTTGGCGCTGATCCAGAGCAGCGGCAGCTGAAGCGTAAGTATATCCTGCTAAACCATCAATTCGCACTCCATAAGAGTCAGGTGGAGTGCGGAACAATTCGGTGATTTGATCAAGAGTGTTCGGACTTGCAAAGATAGGATCACCAGAAGAATCGCCTGCAAAATAACGTCGTTGGTTAGTCGGCGAAATAAAAATAATATATATTTTACATGTTCAAAGGCAATTCGCAATATACCAGTTTGCCGTTCCCCTTCGTGTTCCGGTATAAATGGATCGTCGTGAGGAACGGTTTCCTGTTGTTTAGGTTTTTTGCTTTGCGAACATGGCGGTGTTTGTAACGGTCGCTTGGTAGTACTCGGCTTTGAATAAGGAGATTTAGAGGTTAAATCAACGATTGGAATGGGCTGCTTTTCTTTCGATGATGATGATTTAGCCTCCGGGCTAGTTAATAGTTTAGTGATCAGAGTTTTTGGATCAGCTTTCCTATCTAACTCGTTAATCTTCATTGCAAATTAAAAGAGAGCTGCAAAAAATGATTAAAATGATAACGATTGATTGATGAATTGGGTAATTCTTTGATATTTTGGAAAAATGAGTAGTGAATTTGTGATTTCAGATCACAATATATATAGGCGACGGAGTTAATTGGGATAATAATCTATTGAGATAATTCAAACGGTAACATTGACTATTATAACGGTAACTAGGTTAATGCGAAATTCCTCAAGGTGAATATTAACTGCGATAACTGCGAATTTTTAGAGTTTATCATGATACATTTGTTTCGCAATATGTATCATAATAAACTGGGGGGACTTGATCATATACATAGCATTGTATATGTATATTTTATTGGCTAAAGGCCAAAGGCTGAACTGCGCGAATTATAAGGCAAAGCTATGCAATATTCGCTGAAAATAAGCACAGCGGTCATGTTTTCGCATTGATATAAAGACTGCGGTTTAAGCCGCTGAGTTTTCACGGATAGTTAAGGTACTCGCGGATCGCGGATATCTCGAAACCTATAAATAGAGAGCTTGGCCTCTCATTTAGAGGTTGTTGATTCTCTGCCATTTGCTTAAGCCTTTGTAGATTTCACTTGTGACTTTGCCCAAGGACTTCTTACATTGAGTTAAGGTGAATCGTGCTAATCAATAACGAAGACCGGGTCGAGGTGGTTGATCACTTGATAGTTAAAGAGAAAAACGATCATCGGGGCCCAAAATAATCATCGAACATCCCATCCTTCATTATAATCTTATTGCACTCAATCCGTAATTAAGCAACATCATTAATTAAGGATTGATCAAATAACATACACATAACCTGTGTATAAAATCATTCTCTCAATATATAACATTCACATCAACTGGTGGCAATTATCATGTCCACATAATTCAATGGTGGCAATTATCATGTCCACATAATTCAATGGTGGCAATTATCATGTCCACATAATTCAATAATAATCCGCAGAACTTATGTCTACTTAATAATTCATTCGAGGAATGTTTTACTTGTGTCTATCTCGTCAAACATTTATAAAAGCATTTCATGTATTTGCAGTTCAAAATATATTTCAAAAGCATTTAATAAAGCAGTTATAAAAACAGCGCATGTATTCTCAGTCCCAAAAATGTAAAGAGTAAAAGGGAATCAAATGAACTCACCTAATGTATTTTGTAGTAAAAATGCATAGAACGACATTGAACACGTATAGGGTTGGCCTCGGATTCATGAACCCTCGGCGTAAATCAAACGAGAGAGTCGAGCTTTAGTTGCATTCTGGCCTTAAGAGAATTCTAGCAGTCCAATAAGATTAACAATTTGTTGGGCCTATAAAATTTGAAAAGAGCTTGAGCCCAATATAACAAGTGCTTCGATGGCCTACCCTATATCCTTCGGTTCCCTTCTATCTGTCACAGATCGGTTTCTTCCCCCAAGCAACGATACCCTCAAATTGCCAAGATTATCTTCCATAAAAATCAAGTCACACGAATCAACTGAATTCGTTTTCCCTATCCCACGATGAAGAAGTTTTGTGAATAGAATCAAGGCTAAGAACAAGAACAAAAATCCAATTTTTGTTAAGAACAGTGTCGAAGGCGGTGATGAATATGGAAATTAGAAATTGAAATTCAAAGTGTATCAGGTATCGATTTCCTCATGTAAAGTGTTTAGAATTTCCCATAGAACACTCGAATTAATCATTTGTTCCAGAAACACTTTTTATTTCATGAATTGAAAGATTGATCGAGACGCTTTGTTTGTTGACTCTGAATCTGGAATTTAGGAGTGTGAATTAATTGAGGTTAATACCTCACGAGGTGTTAATAAACATCCAGGAATCGAAATAAGTCATTAATTTAATTTGATATATAATTATTTGACTTTTGAGGTTTGAACTCGAATGGAAACAGGTACACCAGCGACTGTAATTGCAGTCCAGTTTACAACGATTAATATTGGTGATGTTTGATTGTAATGATGTTTGTTTTGGTCAAAAGAAAAACAGAAACCAGCAGTAGTTGTCGAATATAAATGGTGTCTTGCTTCAATTAAGAATGGACAGCAGGTTGTAGCAGCAGCAAGTCAAAGTTCGATGTAAATGGTGATAAGTTTTCTTGGTTGAAAATTGAGACAGGACAATGATCAGGTACTGGATTTTTGATTATGGTTCTTGTTAATGATGATAGATATAGATGATGGTCGTTAAGAATGGTTTGATGTTTTTTTTTAATCATAAATAGAAGACGTACCACAATAGTTGAAATGTGTTCGGTCATGTTACAGGTTAAACAGAAGCGTAGTTGATGGCGGCAGTAGCAAGTAATAAACAGTCAAATGGTATGGTTTTGGTTTTTGGTTTTGTTTGTGTAAAAAGTATAGCAGTAAATTGATTTGTAGCAGATATGATTCGTTTAAATGGTGGTCTTGATGATAGGTTTATAAGAGAGACAATAATGGTGATTTTCCTGTGTTTGTTCTTGATTGCCAATGGTAACCAAGCCAGAAATAGTAGCCGTAGATACAAAGTGTAGGGAATGTTTGGTGATCATAGGCGATGTCGTGTTTTGGCTCGATTGAAACAAGAAAGAAGAAAAGAAAAAAAAAATAGTTTGGCCAAGCATTTAAGGTGATAGCTTGTTTTCGACATCATTAGATAGATAGATGATTTTGGAGTTGGTGGTGATGGTGATGGTTTGTAAAGGTGATTGAAGATATATTCATATATATTTCATATGCATATATGACTTACATTTACATAAATAAAAGAGTAAGTTGATGTGTTGGTGATTAGACGGGAACGTAATCTAGCACCAATTTTCTTTGTTGTGGGTCTTCAATTATTTCAATTATGCATAATCAGTTAGTGAATCAATTAATTATAGAGATAAAGAAAGAAAGTGGTGCAATCATTTTATATGTAAAACAAAACAGAAATATGCTTGTGAATTGAAAACAGAAATATGCTTGTGAATTGAAGATGTCGTATGAAAAGGGATGCATCCAAAACTTTTAATTAGTGGGTGTGGTCATCTATATATTAAAAATAGAATTATATGCATGTGTTTCATATTAAGAAAGTCTAGTAAAAACCAAGAATGATAATTGTTCTCACATACTTTGCAGCACATAGCCACCTCCCATTTTGTATTTGATATGCCGACCGAAATATTCAATTAGAACAAGAAGACAGAGGAGAAAGTTTAAACTTGATAGGGATGCGTAAAGGATTATGTAATATTTAGCTGATATTTTATTTAGTAGTTTATAAATATAAATATATTAATAATGATAATACCTTCAATATTATTAGTAATAATAATAAAAATAAAAAATAACAATAACTATATTCATAATAAGTATAATAATAATTGTTATTATTATTGTAAATAATGATATTAATAATATTAATAATTTATAACAAAATCAATGTACTAAATTTTATAACCATATATTTATATCTATACATATATATTTACACACAATTGTTCGTGAATCGTCGGAAATGTCAAGGGTTCACTGAATCTATATAAATAGTTCAAAGGTCAAATGTACGTATGAACACAGTTCAAAGTTTATGAGACTTTAACATTACAAACTTTGCTTATCGTGTCGATAACATATAAAGATCAAGTTTAAATTTGGTCGGAAATTTTTGGGTCGTCACAGTACCTACTCGTTAAAGAAATTTCGTCCCGAAATTTGAGTGGGATGGTCATGGCTGACAATAAATATGTTTTCATGACGATTATGAGCTGATAATTAGAGTTTTATCATCATTGAGTGATATAGCCAAAATGATTCGGTTAAGCGAAGCGTACGAGTGAAGTTATCACAAAAGAGAGTGAAATGAGAAAGACAAGTTTCATCATAACTTTTGACTAGTCATGGTTGAATTTAGAAAATAAGGTACGTCTTAGTTTTTGACGTTGCCATGGTTGAATTCTGGAATTCAAGGGATTAAAGAAAATCTGCAAAATCTATAAGATTTGATTCTTCGGCGAATAAAGAAATTAAGATCTCTCTAATTAAATACGGTGATCTGCTTTGATTATTCTGTCTGATATTTCCATTATAAATTAAACTCTTTCATTCCATTATTCTCACCATTCCTATACTTTCCTTCTTGTTTCATACATCCCAAAAGATTCTGAAAATGTTTAATCCAGTTCTGATCCTTGTCCTCATCCTTACTATCGCAACAATCATTTTCCTTTTCCAACTTCCACCAGAGGAATCTGCTTTCTTCTACTTCGCCCTTGGGATTATAATGTTTTTAATTCTCCCGTGTATTTATGTTGTGATAAACATTGATATACACGGTTTGTAATTTATGTGTGGTTATCGGGTTTTATATTCTCCCTTAAATTTCAAAGCTCTATGCTTTTGTTTTCCCTTCTCGACTTCAAGTCAAGTGAATAATGGTCCAGAATTTGTAGATATAGAGTTTTGAATGATTATAATGTTCTAAGCAGGAAGGAACGTGATAGCACGATTTGATTTTCAAATTTATCAACATCACGGAAGATAGAACCATCAAGAATACATTTTCTTGATTTGTTCAGAAGTTAGGTAGAATGAAAGAGTTATGTAACATGGCACATGATGATGTTATGATCTGTGAATCATCACGTCCCATTAGAAACTCAGCATGACTTACTGTAATATAATCACGTTGATCAAGTGTCATTATATTATACTAACTCATGCATCAGTTCCCAACATTACTTCAATAACATTCGTATTTTAAGCTTGAAAGTTTACAGAATATAGAAACTAATAGTTTCTATATGATGTAACACTGATAGCACGAAGAGATAAATGATTTCAGATAAGATTATTTATAAAAATATATTCAGAAATATCGAGGATATTTATAATGAAAGATACGATAATATTTTTGAATATCAAAGATCAGAGGATGATGAAGAAAATTTTGTCCGCAAGAGTTTGGAGTCAAAAGAAAGGTATTCGTTAATGACTTCAGCAGGTATTGAATCATTTATATTCTTTGAAGTCAAACTTATTCTTTGTGATTTGTCCAGGCTTCCTTCATAGTTTGCTCAATCAGTTTTTCAGTTTCAACTTTTTCTGAGCTTTGCCAACATACAATTCTTTATCATTAACTTCTGACGATTAAGGTCGTTTACGGTTGTCTACAGTTTCTGCTGCTTCATTCAGCTTTTTCAAAGTTCAATGTATTAATTTGTAGACTGAGTGCTGTTCAGAATATCAGAATTGAAGATCAAAATTTCCAGGAATTACACGTTATATGTATATATAACTGTTGAAGCGAAAACGCTTGCGAGATTCGAGATTAATGATGGATGATTCTCGATTGTTGGTATGGAAATTATTGTTACAAGATGTAGATGGATATATGATAGGGTTTTGATAGTTATAATGATTTTCGGAAAGTCAAAGATCAATGAAGTGTTGGTAAGTTTACTGCTAATTAGGTGAGATATAAACGGTTCTTCGGTAATGATGATAAAAAAAAACAACGTATATATCAAGGTTATAATAAGGTTGTTTCGAACGAAAAGTAGAGGTTGACTTGCTGGAGCTGTGACAAAATTTGCTACTTTGAAAAAGGATTGCAATATTATTCTCGGTAATAACAACGTCAAAGGAGCTATCACAGATATGTGTTAAACGTTTACTCAGTTTCCGAGTGTTTTTAGGTGCATAACTATATGCATCAATCTTTTCTTCCGTAGATGAAGTGCGGTTGGTTCATCCGCCCGATTGAGGTGTTTTCAAGAATTACGAAAGGTTTGAGCGCAGATTGTAATCGTCAATATACAATTGAGGTTTAAGATGAAATCAAGTGGCAACTTGAGGAAATATTTAACTGTAGTAGATGTAATCTATTTACAATCTTTTAAATCGAAATGTGTTGTGTTTAATATTTCCTACTCTTTTAATACTTTTTAATTGTCCATAATAGTAGTCCAATAGTTCAACCGTTATACTAAAACTAGTATATTTTGAGGAAATATTCATATAGGAACAGTTAACTAGGAACAGTTAACTAGAATTTTGTTAATATAGTTTTAAAGTTTTACGTAGTTAATTAATTGCTTACTAATCAATTTTATTTTGTTCATTATTTTCTTCATTATGCCACTTGTCAAATCTTGACTTGGAATCTGATTGGTCAAAATCCGAATATGAAATTGAACTTGGATGAAAATAGTTGCTCTTTGGTGAACGGATACGTATATGTGTGAATTTGAGCAGTGTTGTTGATGACTGCTGAATCTGAATTGAAGAATGTACAGTGTAACTTATTAATGTGAAATATTAAGTATTCTTCGGGTATTACCTACCCGTTAAAATATTTTCATCATTAACAGTTTGTACGAAAGAATTTTTAATTACAATCTTTATGAAAATATATATACATATATATTTTCTTCAGATGTAACCATGGATTTAATGAGTCAATATGATATTAAACTCATTTGATTTACCATTTGAACAAGAATATATAATCTCTAAACATTAGAGTTTACATAATCATCATGTCAAACGAAGATAAATGATGTAGAACGTCATGTAGAACGATGATAATACTCGAGGTACAGAATGAGATGTCGAAGCTGGTGATGCGGATGTTGTTGTTGGTGGTACTAGTGTTGTTGGTGCTAAGGTTGGTGATGTGAGTGGTGTTGGTGATACTGATGGTGCTTGCAAACTGTGTACCATGCTCTCTAAAGTTAACACTCGAGCTCGGAGTTCTTTAACTTCTTCTACTAACCCTGGTTGGTTATCAGTGTGAGGTAGAGATTGGATATCTTCTCTAGTTCCGTTAATGGTAGTCTCAAGACGAAAAATTCGGGCAAAAAGGGTATAAACGGTGTTGCGAACAGGTTCGCCGGTGAGCGGGTCGAGTACTCCAAGGTTAGGTGGTAGATTCGATTCATGATATGGAGTGCCTTCTTCCCTTCTCCATAGGGTGAGTATGTCGCGAACCCACCCCCATTTTCTCCAGTAATCACGATAGTTGATTGATTGATGTGCACCTGTCACGCTGTCTTCTGAGTCAGAGGAACTTGGTCGATTCGTAGAGGCCATCTTACGCGATCTCAGGAAAGATTTTTGATATGAAGAGTTTAGTGACAGTAATTGATAGTTGGATGGTATTCTCAATGCATAATTTACATAGATATATATAGTACCAGGATCCCTTAAATTAAGGAGAAAATTTACGAGAGATAACAGGCAAGGTCTACAGTAACAGATACGCTAAGATATGAATTGTCAAATACGCTAAGATATGAATTGTCAGATACGCTAAGATATGAATTTTGTCTATACACTATTCATGCAGTCAATGCAGTAAAACGTGTCTAGACTAAGAATAATGAGCATGTAATTTCCTAAGGATGATAAGCAAATGATTCTCGACAAAAATGATAAGCAAAAATTTTGACATGCAGACACGGTCGAAGTCCAGACTCACTAATGCATCCTACCGACTATCAGTTAGACACACTAATGCAAGACCCGGTTCACTAAGACCACCGCTCTGATACCAACTGAAAGGACCCGTCCTAATCCATCTGGACGAAGTCACCAACATCTGGCTACATTGCGATGATCGACTCCAAATAATGTCTTTAAAATGAGCAAATGCACAGCGGAAGATTTCTTTCATACCTGAGAATAAACATGCTTTAAAGTATCAACCAAAAGGTTGGTGAGTTCATAGGTTTAACATAAAACAATAAAATTTATCATTTTGATAGACCACAAGATTTAAATGCTGCATGGTACAAATGGGCCCGAATCCTATACCCACCTGTAATGTACATGCGATATCTTTTAAATACAGTACACCTTTCTCGTGTACGAAATCATCTTTCAAAAATCTTAGTAACCGTACACATATCTTGTGCACAAAAATAACATACACATAACCTGTGTATAAAATCATTCTCTCGATATATAACATTCACATCAACTGGTGGCAATTATCATGTCCACATAATTCAATGGTGGCAATTATCATGTCCACATAATTCAATGGTGGCAATTATCATGTCCACATAATTCAATAATAATCAGCAGAACTTCTGTCTGCTTAATAATTCATTCAAGGAATGTTTTGCTTGTGTCTATCTCGTTAAACATTTATAAAAGCATTTCATGTATTCGCAGTTCAAAATTTATTTCAAAAGCATTTAATAAAGCAGTTATAAAAACAGCGCATGTATTCTCAGTCCCAAAAATGTAAAGAGTAAAAGGGAATCAAATGAACTCACCTAATGTATTTTGTAGTAAAAATACATAGAACGACATTGAACACGTATAGGGTTGGCCTCGGATTCACGAACCCTCGGCGTAAATCAAACGAGAGAGTCGAGCTTTAGTTGCATTCTGGCCTTAAGAGGATTCTAGCAGTCCAATAAGATTAACAATTTGTTGGGCCTATAAAATTTGAACAAGAGCTTGAGCCCAATATAACAAGTGCTTCGATGGCCTACCCTATATCCTTCGGTTCCCTTCTATCTGTCACAGATCGGTTTCTTCCCCCAAACAACGATACCCTCAAATTGCCAAGATTATCTTCCATAAAAATCAAGTCACACGAATCAACTGAATTCGTTTTCCCTGTCCCACGATGAAGAAGTTTTGTGAATAGAATCAAGGCTAAGAACAAGAACAAAAATCTAATTTTTGTTAAGAACAGTGTCGAAGGCGGTGATGAATATGGAAATCAGAAATTGAAATTCAAAGTGTATCAGGTATCGATTTCCTCATGTAAAGTGTTTAGAATTTCCCATAGAACACTCGAATTAATCATTTGTTCCAGAAATACTTTTTATTTCATGAATTGAAAGATTGATCGAGACGCTTTGTTTGTTGACTCTGAATCTGGAATTTAAGAGTGTGAATTAATTGAGGTTAATACCTCACGAGGTGTTAATAAACATCCAGGAATTGAAATAAATCATTAATTTAATTTGATATATAATTGTTTGACTTTTGATGTTTGAACTCGAATGGAAACAGGTACACCAGCGACTGTAATTGCAGTCCAGTTTACAACGATTAATATTGGTGATGTTTGATTGTGATGATGCTTGTTTTGGTCGAAAGAAAAACAGAAACCAGCAGTAGTTGTCGAATATAAATGGTGTATTGCTTCAATTAAGAATGGACAGCAGGTTGTAGCAGCAGCAAGTCAAAGTTCGATGTAAATGGTGATAAGTTTTCTTGGTTGAAAATTGAGACAGGACAATGATCAGGTACTGGATTTTTGATTATGGTTCTTGTTAATGATGATAGATATAGATGATGGTCGTTAAGAATGGTTTGATGTTTTATTTTTTTTAATCATAAATAGAAGACGTACCACAATAGTTGAAATGTGTTCGGTCATGTTACAGGTTAAACAGAAGCGTAGTTGATGGCGGCAGTAGCAAGTAATAAGCAGTCAAATGGTATGGTTTTGGTTTTTGGTTTTGTTTGTGTAAAAAGTATAGCAGTAAATTGATTTGTAGCAGATATGATTCGTTAAAATAGTGGTCTTGATGATAGGTTTATAAGAGAGACAATAATGGTGATTTTTCTGTGTTTGTTCTTGATTGCCAATGGTAACCAAGCCAGAAATAGTAGCCGTAGATACAAAGTGTAGGGAATGTTTGGTGATCATAGGTGGTGTCGTGTTTTGGCTCGATTGAAACAAGAAAGAAGAAAAGAAAAGAAAAAAAAAATAGTTTGGCCAAGCGTTTAAGGTGATAGCTTGTTTTCGACATCATTAGATAGATAGATGATTTTGGAGTTGGTGGTGATGGTTTGTAAAGGTGATTGAAGATATATTCATATATATTTCATATGCATATATGACTTACATTTACATAAATAAAAGAGTAAGTTGATGTGTTGGTGATTAGACAGGAACGTAATCTAGCACCAATTTTCTTTGTTGTGGGTCTTCAATTATTTCAATTATGCATAATCAGTTAGTGAATCAATTAATTATAGAGATAAAGAAAGAAAGTGGTGCAATCATTCTATACGTAAAACAAAACAGAAATATGCTTGTGAATTGAAAACAGAAATATGCTTGTGAATTGAAGATGTCGTATGAAAAGGGATGCATCCAAAACTTTTAATTAGTGGGTGTGGTCATCTATATATTAAAAATAGAATTATATGCATGTGTTTCATATTAAAAAAGTCTAGCAAAAACCAAGAATGATAATTGTTCTCACATACTTTGCAGCACATAGCCACCTCCCCTTTTGTATTCGATATGCCGACCGAAATATTCAATTAGAACAAGAAGACAGAGGAGAAAGTTTAAACTTGATAGGGATGCGTAACGGATTATGTAATATTTAGCTGATATTTTATTTAGTAGTTTATAAATATAAATATATTAATAATGATAATACCTTCAATATTATTAGTAATAATAATAAAAATAAAAAATAACAATAACTATATTCATAATAAGTATAATAATAATTGTTATTATTATTGTAAATAATGATATTAATAATATTAATAATTTATAACAAAATCAATGTACTAAATTTTATAACCATATATTTATATCTATACATATATATTTACACACAATTGTTCGTGAATCGTCAGAAATGTCAAGGGTTCACTGAATCTATATAAATAGTTCAAAGGTCAAATGTACGTATGAACACAGTTCAAAGTTTATGAGACTTTAACATTACAAACTTTGCTTATCATGTCGATAACATATAAAGATCAAGTTTAAATTTGGTCGGAAATTTCCGGGTCGTCACAATTCACACAACCGTAGTGACTTTCAAAACTTTTCAATTATTACTCATATGATTTTACCCATCATCTCCAACCGTTAATATGATATTTCAACTTTTACCAATTAAAACATGGAGATGGAGGATTTAAATGACGGTTCAAAATCACACAATCAAAATAAATGGCTTAAAATAAAGTCAGAAAATGTGTACCGTAAGAACCATGATGTTTTTCCCATGCCATCATTAAATATCCAAGATGGATATTAACAACCTTTTCTTTCTGTACTTTTCCTATCTATTCTTGTTTCATGGAATCCCATTATTAACTTTTCCAGCCATATACATGAAACCTTTCATTCAAACTTCACACCAATTGAAAGACTTTTCTCCCACCGTTTCTCCGGGCATAGAATGCAAAATATTCGATTAGATTGTTAGAAATCGGGGTTGTAGAACCTTCGTGCCTGAAACGGTAATGACTCCGGATTGATTTTTGAATCGTGTGAACACTTTCCTAATCAAATATTTCGACCCTATTAGCCACGGGTTACACGAAGTTTCGATTGGGATAAGACAAAGACAAGATTGTCGTCTTGGCTAAAAGATAACAAACACACAATTGCAGAGATATATCTTCTAATTGCTTGAAGTTGAAAGTGTGTTAGACATGTCCAAAAATCTGGAACATTGTGTAAAAAGTCTAACCCTTCATATGGAAATGAACCATATATTTATAATGGGTCAAAAAGTGTCTTTGAAAAGTCACACCTTTTCATATGAACCCATACAATGCTTGGAAGATAATACCCATGTATTTGTGTTTAAACAAGTCCAAATACATATAAAAACCGTCCTTAAATGTCCTGGAACAATCCCATAACGTTTGGGGTTCAAATGTGCCTTTTGGGTTGAAAAGACACCTTTTCAGCGAACCAGTGTTAAGCCGCGCCGCGGTCCTGAGAGCCGCGCCGCGGGCTAACAAAGAATCACACTTGAAAACAGGCCAAAAAGCTCGACCTCAAAACCAAGCTTTAAGCCGCGCCGCGGGGGATGAGGCCGCGCCGCGGCCTAACACTACCCAGCAAATCAAATTTCCAGTTTAAGGATTTTCGCGCGTATGGCCTTTTCAAGTCTCGTTTCGCAATCCTTATGTTCCAAATGTTATTTCCAAGCTCACTAACATAACCTCAAACCATTTTACGCTTTACGAACGTGTACTCCACACTCCCCGAATTCGTGTAACGAATCAATGGTTCGAAAACACTTTCAACATAGTAATCCAATCAACTAAAATGACGTTGGATCATGCTAAAATCACCAACACATATGACCTTTCAAACCCGCCTTCAACTTAGATGAACAAAAGTTTTAATTAGAGGCAACCATTGAATTGAATCGATGCAGGTGGTGAGATGTTTTGAGATCAAGGACCCAGAACCCATGGTTGCTGGAAACCCTATTGACAAGACAGGTATATAAGCTGTTAACTTGGAAATTGGCGTAATCTTTACCGAAAACTACAGTTGTTTTGAGTTAAAGACATGGACAACTCATGCATACCAGTAAACTACAGTTGTTCGGTACAGACATGAAATATTAACTAAATGCACAAAATAAATGTTTTATAGGGATTTAAAGATCAGTCATATGTATCTTTACCGAAAATCTTGATATAGGCTCAATATCCAATGACTTTTTAGACCACCTCAACACTTTTAGTTTCGCCACCTCAATCTTTACGGAAAATCTTGGTATGGTTCCCGTTATTATTGCTCTCATGTTTCGTGATATAAACAAAAATAGATAAAAAGTATTTCCTTAAACTTTGGTTATCGTACTGTTTACGTGTACATTAAATATCTTAATGGTATCAAGTAATAAGTGTATAATAAATGGCATTTTGCGAGTTTTAGTCCCATTTCACAAGGTATCATGATTCTTTTCTCTATACAAGTATTAATTTGATAACATCAGTAATTACTATCTTATATGTAATATACCTCACAGAGCAGGAACTCAATGACCTTTTTAGTTTTGTAACTTGGTCATGAATAAAGGAATGAAGTTTAAAGAGTTTATACCTTATCCCGGGGGCACTTCAACCCCAAACTATACGGCAACCACCAAATATTTTTTGACCTTTTGAACTCCTTTTTAAACACTGTTAGATAAAGCAAGTATTTGTTTTAATGCTACAGAACCATAATCGAAGCATTTTTATTTCTTGACAAAATTGGTGATGGGAAATTGGACAAAAGTATACCATCGAAGTTATGAATGTTACTCGATTTGATCCATATATGTTTTCATGTTACATTTGATAGGTGAAAGCCAATAACATGGGGTGTAGTAGTCTATTTGTGTCTCTTTATATTTCATTACTCTTAAATTAAGTAGACTCGAATGGATGTTTACCATTATTTTAGTAGTGCACTTTCACTATCCCATACTCGAACTCTATGACAAATGTACTTACTCTGAACCGGTACGGGTTCCCACGTGAATTCGGAAACCTTTCGATGACGCCATTGGACTTTGAAAGTTCTCACCCCTTTGTTACGCAACATTTTAACCTTTTCATCAAGAATGGCAATCGGGTCCTTAACATATTCTAACTTGTTGTTCAAGGAAATCTCATCCAATGGCACCCACGTCGAGTCATCCGCAAGACACTTACGGAGATGGGAAACATTGAATGTGTTATGAATTCTCGCAAGCTCTTCAGGTAACTCTAGTCTATAAGCAAGTTCACTGACACGGTCCAGGATTTTGAAAGGACCATGTCGCCTTCTTGGAACTCAATCGACGTCTTCGTTTATCGGCATAAGATTTCTGTCTATCTTGCGCCGCCTTTAATCGAGCCTGAATCATCTCAATCTTACTATTCGTCGCTAAATCCAAATCGGTACTCCCGATTTCCTTTTGTCCTACTTCACCCCAACAAATCGGGGTTCGACACCTTCGCCCATAAAGCATCTCATAAGGTGGCATCCCAATACTAGTATGGTAACTATTATTGTACGAGAATTCCACCAAGGGTAGATGCTCATCCCAACTACCACCGAAATCAATCACACATGCCCGTAACATATCCTCCAACGTTTGATTCGTACGTTCGGTTTTACCGTCCATTTGAGGATGATACGCCGTGCTCATCTTTAATTGTGTACCCATATCTTCATGAAACTTATTCCAAAACCGAGACGTTAAACGAGTATCTCGATCCGAAATAATAGATATGGGAACCCCATGCCTTGATATCACCTCCTTGATAAACAACTTAGACAAAGCCTCCGACGATATCGTCTCCCGGATAGGAAGAAACAGTTCACTTTTCGTCAACCGATCAACTATCACCCAAATCGTATCAAATTGGGTTCTCGCCATCTTTGGTAACTTTGTAATGAAATCCATGGTAATGTGCTCTCATTTCCATTTTGGAATTTCTAACGGTTGTAACATACCATACGTCTTTTGGTGTTCGACCTTAACTTGCAAACAAGTGACGCATTGTTCAACATACTTAACAACATCACGTTTCATGCCGGGCCACCAATACTCTTTCTTCAAATCAAGGTATATCTTTGTCGCACCCGGATGAATGAAATACTTTGACTTATGTGCTTCATCAATTAGCACTTGTCGGTAATCGCCCATCTTAGGCACCCACACTCGTCCTTGAAAGGACAACAAACCATGCAGGCCTAAGGTAATAGACTCCGTTTGCCCCATGATTCGTTCTTCATGCTTCTTGTTAAGAAAAGCTTCAATTTGAATCTCACCAAGCTTTACAAGAAAATCGTTAGTAATAGTCATGCGTAATGATCCTACTCATATTGCCGGATGTTGATTCTTTCGACTCAATGGATGCGCGACCACATTTGCCTTACCCGGATGGTAAAGTATCTCACAATCATAATCCTTTACCACATCCATCCATCTACGTTAATGATAGTTCAAATCTCGTTGATCAAAAAGATGTTTCAAACTATTGTGATTCGAATAAATCGTACACTTGACACCATACAAGTAGTGGCACCAAATTTTCAACGCATGCACCACCGCTGCCAATTCAAGATCATGAGTCGGGTATCTCTTTTCGTGTTCCTTCAGTTTTCGAGAGGCATAAGCGATGACTTTACCTATTTGCATTAGAACACACCCGGGCCCATTTAATGAGGCATCACAATAAACCGTCATATCTTCAATTTCCTCCGATAATACCAACACCGGAGCTTGACACATTTTCTCTTTAACAATTGGAAAGCAATTTCTTGCTCATGTTCCCAATTAAACCTCGCGTTCTTCCTTGTCAACTTCGTCAAAGGAGAATCGATTTTAGAAAAGTCTTGGATAAATCGACGATAATAACCGGCCAATCTGAGAAAACTTCGGATTTCCGTAGGTGTAGTCGGTAGTCCCCAACTCTTCACCGTCTCTATCTTTCCCGGATCTACTTGAATACCTTCTTTGTTCACAATATGGCCAAGGAATTGCACTTCCCTCAGCCAAAATTCACACTTGGAGAATTTTTCATACAACTTTTCCTTCCGCAACGTCTTCAACACTTCGCGCAAATGGTGTTCATGTTCCTTCATACTCTTAGAATAGACAAGTATGTCGTCAGTGAACACAATTACCGACTTGTCCAACATAGGTTGGCACACCCGGTTCATAAGATCCACGAATGCCGCCGGTGCATTCGTAAGACCAAAAGGCATTACTACGAATTCAAAATGCCCGCAACGAGTTTGAAAAGCCGTTTTCTCAATATCTTCCTCACGAACCCGCATTTGGTGATAGCCGGACCGTAAGTCAATTTTAGAAAAATAGGTCGCGCCTTGGAGTTGGTCTAACAAATCGTCAATCCGAGGCAATGGATAACGATTCTTGATCGTCACTTTGTTCAACTCCCGATAATCGATGCACATCCGCATACTACCATCTTTCTTCATCACGGATAAAACCGAAGCGTCCCATGGCGAAGCAATCGGTCGGATAAAACCTTTCTCAAGCAACTCTTGGGTTTGATTCAACAACTCTTTCATTTCCGTTGGTGCTAAACGATAAGGAGTTTTAGCAATGAGAGTAGCCCCCGGAACTAACTCAATGCGAAATTCAACTTGTCTTTCCGCCGGAACACCCGGTAACTCATCCGGAAAAAACGTCTTTGAATTCATTAACCACCGAAATTTCACGAATGGATGGTGGCTCTTCACGTGTATCAACCACATGGGCAAGAAAAACCATGGCCCCACTATTAAGCAAACAATGCGCCCGTGCATAAGTGCATAATGGTACGAGTCTCCTCCCCTTATCGCCATGAATAATTAACTATCCCCCACTTGGGTCTTTACACGAATGAACTTTTCATGGCATGCGATATCGGCTCTATAACGATCGAGCCAATCCATGCCAACAACAATATCAAACTCACCCAAATTCATCGGAATGAGATCGATTTTAAACGTTTCGGTACCAAATACAACATTACAATCTTTACAAACATCAACCCCTAGCACCGTCTTACCATCCGCTATTTCGACTTCTACCGGATGACTTATCTTGGCTAGCGGTTCATTAAACTTAGGCACAAACCTTGGAGACACAAATGAAAAATTAGCACCGCTATCAAAAATTATCTTTGCCGGATTGGAGTTAACCATGAAAGTACCTGAGACAACTTCTGTAATACCCCGTCAGAATCCACTAACGGCGTATTAACTCTGGTCCCAATGCTTGGCATGACTTCTACATAACAGAAATGTTCTACAGCGGAAGCAACTAATACCTGAGATAACACATGCAAAACGGATCAACATAAAGTTGAGTGAATATACAGGTTTGAGTAAATAGTTCTCGTATGTTTTATAAAACAGTTTCCATAAATCATTTGTCGAAAATCATTTATCAAAATCGTTTATCTGAATAAACCGCTAAGGTTTAATCTCAAAAGTTTGCATATAGCAAATGCTAAGTAATAAACTGTTTGTAAGATTTCAAGTTTCAACTGTGAGTGACATCAAAAAGTTGTTTTCGTTTCATATGTTTGTAGACATTACCATGTCCAGTTTCAAGTTTGTAAACATCATGTTTAAGTAACATTCATTGTAAGTTAGGCCACAAGATTTCTGAAAAGCTTCGTAATAATATACACTTATCATGAGCACTTGATTATAAAGCTTTAATCTTTGCGTGAGCCGAGCACACTTCTTTAGTTTACCCTATACTGGCGATACACCGATCAAGTATACGAAGGACAACTATATAAGCACCTATTTAACGTTGCGGTGAGGTTTGTCAAACCTAACGGTACCGTCCCAATAAGTCGAGCTTACAAAGTAACTAATATAATCAAGCTAAGGGATTTTTGACCTGAACTCATATGTATATTCTTGGTAAGTTACTCGTGCCTAATGCGTAAAATAGTTGTGAAAACATTTAAGAAATAATTTCAAAAGCAGCATGTATCTCATCCCAAAAATGTTGATGAAAAAGGGACTGTAGACTCACCTTAGCAAAAGCACCAGAAATATCTTAGCAAAACGTACTGTAGTCGAATAATCTCAACCAAACAACGCAACCTAATCATGTAAGTCATCTTAAGTATATACATATAGGTCATACTATGTCAACCCATAGTGTACGCAAATTCCTAGTGCTCAGACTGACTCAACAAACAAGTAAAAGTCAACTAATCCAAGCAAGCCAACAAAAGTCAACCAAATTCAAACCAAAAGTCAACTCGGTCAAAGTGGTCAACTAAAGTCAAATATCTCAGTAGGTCATGCAAACATGGTCAAAATGTCAAACTTAGGTCAAGTATCACTTTACAACTCATAGTTAAGCAAATTGCACATTCGCAGTTTAAAGCATGCTTTCGAAATACGTACATCGTAGAAAGATTCAACTATAGCTCATAGCACATAAATCATAAAATTATGACCAAATCCAGATCACATCTATACTTAAAATCTATTCCAAAAATTCCGGCCAAACCTCATACGATAATTAAAAGTCAGAAGTCAGAAGGGATCTATTTACGGTTTACTAAATCAGTTTCAGCACGCGCATCAGTTTTGAAATATTTCTCAGAAAATATAGAAAATAGATATTGACTAACGGCCAATTGGGGTCATCTCAAAACATTCAAAAATATTATTGGTAAAATAATCAAATACATCTCTTTAGCCAATTCATACAGTTTAATCAATCTTTACAGACCTTCCAGTTTTGTTCATCAAACAGACATATCATATAGACGAGCATATATCTCATGGAAATTCACATTTTCGGAAGTTCGCATACAAATGAAATATGTCAAGTAACATATAAAATAACATATTCCAGAAGATCAAAGTCTCAATCAACTCCTAGTTCACTCTAGCAAGTTTTATGTAACTTTGAAAACTGATTCAGCTCACTTTAAGAACCAAATCTTCGTTTTGACATAACGGAAGCATTACAAAACCTTTTGACGCAAATATTAAGTCCAAATTGCATAAATTTTCATAAGGAATACAGTAATACACTTTTTATAAACTAAAACACAAAGCATGCAACTCATAAAATTCGTATATCATGTAAACCCTAACGAAAACTTCGTTTAATCATAACTTGAGCATACAAAACGAAAACATGCGAAATCAAAGTCCAAACTTATTAATTTTTCGAGATCCATCCATCTAGATACAATAAAATATCAGTTCACAAACTCATATAATCAGATTCATAACAATTAAATTCGGTTTTCATAACAAAGACAACAATCGAGCAAATTAACGACTAATAACGACTCTAACCGCAATCAATTGAGCACTAGAAATTAATACACTATGTAATTGATCTAAATCAGATCTAAGAAGATTAGGGTTGGTGATTTTATACCTCTAGAGATCAAATTGTTTATATCAATGCGTAGAGAACGATGTGAATTGAAATTCTCGTGTTGAAGGTTTAAGCAATTGATCAAGTTTGATGGTGGCTATGGTGATGATGATGTCGATGTGAAAAAGAGAGGGAGGGAGAAGAAAAGCTGCGTGATATTGTGTGTATTTAGGTTTAGGGATTATCTAGTTGTAGTATATAATAATTCCTTAATTAGATTAGGGCCAAAACACTAGTAACAAGTAACCATGGGCTAAAAACAAGACCAATATGATGGGGTGGAGTGGAATTTCGTCCATGAGGGTCCAAAAGGAGTCTATGGGCTTACAAATGTTGCTAGTCAAGTTTCCTAAGTGTACCCATTAAGTGTCATTAGCTGAAAACGCGAACCGGATCGATAAACGTTAATTTCTCGCGTTTTTAACCTATATAAATTCTAATAAATTGAAAGTATGTTTAAAACATAATAATTACATAAAATAATGATTAAAAGTGAAATACCATTCGTTTTGTTATTTTCTTGTACGCGCGTGGTCCGTTTCGAGTGCCGTTAACCGTACCGGATCTCCGGAACGTTAACTAGTCGTTAAAACGCATCCCACCAAGTTTAATTCATTAAATATATAATAAATTAAATATGTTTTTCATAAAGTTAATAATTATTATAAATAATTATTTTATCGTTTATCTGAATTCTGTAAACTGAAAAGCTTTCTAGGCGATTATCTTAATCTTGTCGTTTTCTAGGTATTTCGTTATCCGAAACAAGTTCATAAATTAATATAACATATTAATTCAAGTAATCCACTAGGATCAAGTATGCATTTAAATTCCATTAAACACACAAAGTCTAAGTAATCATCGTTAAATACTTAACGGACAAGTAACTTTAGTAAACGGAAAAAGTCGGGTTGTTACATTACCCACCTGTTATGAAAAATTTCGTCCCAAAATTTTAGTGCACGTCCACCGTAGCCGTCTCCTCTGGAAACAGTTGCGGATACTTTAGCCTCATCTGATCTTCACGCACCCTCGTGAATTCTGGCCCTCTACGGCGCGTTCCTCCGATATTTTACAATCTGTATGTTTGCTCTGCTTCATACGTTTGACCTTACGGTTTGTAATTTCAATAGGTTCCTCTATGAAATGAAGTCTACCATCAACTTGTATCTTTTCCAAAGGAATTACCAAACTTTCGTTCGATAAGCATTTCTTTAAGTTAGAAACATGGAAAGTGTCATGAACTTCACTGAGTTCTTGCAGTAACTCTAGTATGTACGCTACCGGTCCAATTCCTTTGGTAATCTCAAACGATCCAATATACCTCGGACTTAGCTTGCCTCGCTTACCAAAACACACTACACCCTTCCAGGGTGATACCTTGAGCATAACCTTATCTCCAACCTGAATATCTAAATCTTGCCTTCTAACATCGGCGTAACTCTTTTGACAACTTCGCGCCGTTTTCAGTTTCTCTTGTATCTGCGCGATCTTCTCGATTGTTTCGTGTATGATCTAAGGACCAGTAAATTGACTATCTCCTAACTCAGTCCAGCATACGGGTGATCTGCACTTTCTGCCATACAGTGCTTCAAAAGTCGCTGCCTTTATACTTGCGTGATAACTATTGTTATAGGAGAATTCTACTAATGATAGATGTCTATCTCATCCATTTCCGAAATCAATAACACATGCCCTTAACATGTCTTCTAGTGTTTGGATGATTCTCTCGCTTTTACCATCTGTTTGTGGGTGATACGTTGTACTCATGTCTAAACGGATTCCCATTGCCTCTTGCAATGCTTGCCATAATCTAGATGTAAATCTACTGTCTCTGTCAGAAATAATGGATATCGGCACTCCATGTCGGGAAACTACTTCCTTTAGGTAAACATGTGCCAAGTTCTCCATCTTATCCGTTTCCCTAATCGGTAGACTTCGTAAGACGATCAACGATAACCCAAATCGTATCATGACCTTCTACAGTCTTGGGTAACTTAGTGATGAAATCCATAGTAATACATTCCCATTTTCACCCTCTGATGCTCTGCTTCTACTTAAGCACACGTTGAACACTTACTAACATATGTAGCGATATCAG
This sequence comes from Rutidosis leptorrhynchoides, assembly GCF_046630445.1. Lineage (NCBI taxonomy): Eukaryota > Viridiplantae > Streptophyta > Magnoliopsida > Asterales > Asteraceae > Rutidosis > Rutidosis leptorrhynchoides. The sequence continues at coordinate 186,659,874 of NC_092339.1, forward strand.
CTTTCATATTAGGCCACCAATACCGTGCCTTAAGATCTTGGTACATCTTGTCAGATCTAGGGTGAATAGAATGCCTTGTCTTGTGTGCCTCTTCTAGCACTAGTTCCCTTAATCCGCCAAACTTCGGTACCCAAATTATGTCGATGAAATATTGGGTTCCATCATCTCTAGTAATGAACATCTTATCAATTACTCGAAGCGATTCGGTAGCAAATTTCTCTCCTTTCAACGCCTCTAACTATGTGTCATGTATCTGAGAAGTAAGGTTCTTTCGAATTATCAAGTTCAATGCTCTAACTCGAATAAGCTTAACTCTCTCCTTCCTACTCAAAGCATCTGCCACTACATTAGCCTTACCAGGATGATAGCTAATGTCGCAGTCATAGTCGTTCAATAGTTCGATCCAACGTCTCTGTCTCATATTAATGTAAGACCCGAATATTCGTAGTGTACATAGGTGTATATGAGTTACTCAAGTTTGGGGTTTTTGTTGCACATAATTAAAAAGACAAAAGATGCTGAACTGGGAGGGTCGCGCGCCGCGTGGCTAGGTGGCGCGCCGCGCCATCTGTCTGCGACAGATTCCCCTTTTCTTTTTAATTAGATATTTTGAGGGCATTTTGGTAAAATCACCTTAGGGTCCGAATTTAATGCCTTAGGATCAGTTTGGTGAGCTCATTACTCCATTTCTCAACCACCAAACATCATCCATTCATTCTAGAGAGAGAGGGGGTGGTTAAGTGTGAGAAAGCTTAAATCGGGGAAGAAGAAGCTCATTTCGGGTTAGAACTCGGGAGTTAAAGTTGTTCATCTCCTCCTTAGCTACGTTTTGATTGTTGTGGTAAGCCCTAAACTTGATTACCTTAGTTTAATGTGTTTAAGGGTTAGGGTTTGGGTTAGTGATGCACACAAAACCCACTTGCTAGTAATTTGGAGGTTTTGGGTGAATTTGGGTCATGTAGACTCAAAGGTAACTAATTAGGGTTTCAAAGTGTTAATTTATGTTTATGAACCTAACTAGTTAGTGAAAGTACTAGAACACTTCAATGATATGTAAATGGGTGTTAATTGGGCATGGATGACCCAAATGGGTGTGTTGACCTTGAAATGGGTCAAATGGGTCTTTAATGACCTAAGTGGCCTAGCAATTATGAAAACGAGTTAGCCTTGTGACCTAAATGTGTTTTAAACCCATCTTGACGAATGATTAGGGTTTTGGTGTGTGTTGACCCAATTTAGGGTTAAGGGTGCAAATGGGTTGAAATTGCACCTTGGGTCAAAATGGCTTAGAATGGTGAAAGGGATGGTTGACCGACTTGAGTTTGCGTTTGATAATATGTATAATGTGATAGGTACGTTACTTTGAGGTTTTGCAAGCTCGGGTATCTTTTCACAAGACTTTGAGGTGAGTGGAATAATTATATGTGTAGGTATATAATGTATCTATTTGTTGTAGCGTGAAATGTGTAGTGTCGAGGTGTTAAGACACCACGTTTCACGTGAAGAGTGTAGCATCGAGGTGTTAAGATGCCACTCGGGTGTAGCATCGAGGTGTTAAGATGCCACCTAGGAGTGTAGTGTCGAGGTGTTAAGACACCACTCCGTAAAATAATGAGTGAAGCATCGAGGTGTTAAGATGCCACTCGGGGTGAAGTGCCGAGGTGTTAAGGTGCCACCCTAGGGGTTAGTGGTGCGAGGTGTTAAGTGCCCTAACGGATGTTATGAACACCGATGGCGTTTTCGCGAGCGCCGTTCCCTTGTACTATTGGTTAACCATGGTTATTTGTGTTGAAAGCATATTACATTATTCGAGTTATATTTATATGCGGATGTTATGCTAGCTTGGGGGTATTGGTGATTTATAGCTTGTTATTGCGACGATAAGCTAATGTTGTTTGCTAGCATGTTTGCGGTTGTGTAAGTGTATGCAAGTAGGTATAATTATATATGTATTCGTATAATTATTGCATTCACTAAGCTTTGCTTACCCTCTCGTTGTTTACCATTTTATAGGTTCGGTTTTGGACAAGGGTAAGGGCATCGTTTTGGACTAGAGATCCCGCTTGATGCTAAGGGACGCTTTTGGCTTTAGTAGCTCTTGGAGTTTGACCGATAGTTGGGTAGTTTAATCCCAAACGCCATGCTCATTGTGTAGTTTGGAACTTAAACTTTTTGGTGGTCGAAACTCGTAAATAGTATTAAAATCGTAAAACGGCCGATGTGGGCCCCGCCTGTAAAACATTGATTTTATATTTGAAACAAGTTAGTTTTACATATTTGGATGTATGGTAAAAAGCGTTTCGTCTAAAAGTGTCGGGAACTAGTCAATCTTTTTCGCATTATGAGACTTCCCGGACAGTCCACTTTGGCGCGCCGCGCGGGTATGCTGCACAGGAAATTTTTTTTTTATTTTGTATTTTCGCGTGGTTTGGTCGAGGGTTGGTTTGGGTTGTTACAAGTGGTATCAGAGCATGGTCTAAGGGATTTAGGTGACTTGAGATAGGCGCCTAGACTTAGACTTTTTGTGTGCGCGTTTATGCGGGACTTGTAGGACTTTGGGTCGGATCGGGATTGGTTTGTGCATAGGTTTATGTAAACTAATCATGTGCTATTTATTATGTATGTTTAGCGAGCATCGAGCGAGATGGACGTTGTACTAGCAAGTTAATGCGACGTGCTCGCGTAACAATGATTAGCTACCATTGTTACGGGTGCAAATCGTGTCAAACAAGTAATGTACGACGATTGTTGAGCGAGATGGAGTAGTGTGGCGTATATGTATGTATATATGTAATCTGTCCTTCCGTTTTGTGGTTTAACCTAATTCGTTTTATAGAATGAAGACGAGAAACGGTCCCGATCATGATAACGGAAGTACAAGTGAGGACGCCGAGTTTTCGGCCAAGGTTGAGGCCGTCTTTAAAAAGTTAAAAGCGGATTTTCTTACGGAAGTCCGAAAGGTCTTCCAAGATTCGTTCGATGGGCAAGTGACCGATTTGATAAATGAACGAATGAAGGCCACTATCGAAGAGGCCCTTGATGCTAGAAACATTTATCCTCGTGGTGAAGGAGGTGAAGGAAGGCGGGACTTCCACTACAAGAATTTCAAGGACGCTCAACACCCGATGTTTAATGGGGTACGAGATCCTTTAAAAAGTACATGTTGGATCTCCGACATCGAGGGAGCTTTCCGTACCTCGGAATGTCCTCCCGAGAAGAAGGCGAGGTATGGCTCTAGCATGCTACGAGAAGAGGCTAAGTTATGGTGGGATGATAAAATCAACTTGTATGGTGAGGAACAATGTATGGGCTTGACGTGGGAAGAGTTTAAGAAGGAGTTTTTCAAGGAATACCGAACTTCTTCCGACCTCGATAGAATCCGGGACGAGTTGCACCATTTGCAACAAGGCTCAATGGACTTAGTTACTCTTAAGTCTACATTCTTGGCAAAGACTCGTTTTTGCCCGGAGTATGTTGGTGATGATCATAAGCTCATGAAGGATTTCTACCGTACTTTGAATGATGAGTACAAGGGGAAGATTAGTCGGGGTATGGCTAAGTCTTTTGATGAATTGTTCGAGTTGGCTCGGGGTTTTGAGCCGGAGGTTCCAAGAAAGAGTGATTTCATGTTTTCCAAAAGAAAATTTGAAGGTTTTAGTTACTCTAACGCCTCAAGCAAGAAGAGCAAGAGCAAGAAGGGGGCCGAAAGTGTCAATAGTGCAAAGAAGGGCACTACCGGCGGGTTTTCTTATACGTGCTACAATTGTGGGCAACCGGGTCATATGGCTCGTGAGTGTCCGAAACCACGTTCCGGGAACAAAGTCACTTGTTTTAATTGCGGCAAAGAAGGGCATAAGAAGCCGGAGTGTCTCGATTTGCGAAATGATAATGTGAAGCGGTTAGAGAAGGCGGCGGGTACGGCTAGGGGTCGCAACTATTTGATGACCAATGATGAAGCGAAACAATCGTACGAAGTTGTCTCAGGTACTTACATGGTTAATTCTAATCCGGCAAGGATTCTTTTCGATAGCGGTGCAAATTTGTCGTTTGTGTCTCCTAAATTTGTGCCTAAACTTAATAGACCGTTAGCTAAGTTAAGTCGTCCGATAGAAGTCGAAATAGCGGACGGCAAGACGGTGCTAGTGGTTGATGTGTGTGAAAATTGTGATGTTGTTTTTGGTGTCGAAACCTTTAAAATTGATCTTATTCCAATGACCTTGGGCGACTTTGATATTGTCATTGGTATGGATTGGCTCGATCGTTATAGAGCCGATATTGCATGCCATGATAAGTTTATTCGTGTGAAGACCCTAATTGGGGGAGAGTTAATTATTCATGGTGATAAGCGAAGGAGACCGGTGCCGATATGCACTTTTGCACGGGCACGTCGTTTTGTTGTTATCGGTGGCATGGCTTTCCTTGCTCATGTTGTTGATACTCGCAATGAGCCACCACCTATTCGTGAAATTCCGGTTGTTAGTGAATTCGAAGACGTTTTTCCGGACGAATTACCGGGTGTTCCGGCGGAAAGACAAGTTGAGTTTCGTATTGAGTTGGTTCCGGGAGCTACTCCCATTGCTAAAACTCCTTATCGTTTAGCACCAACGAAAATGCAAGAGTTGTTAAATCAAACCCAAGAGTTGCTCGAGAAGGGTTTTATTCAACCGAGTGCTTCGCCATGGGGCGCTCCGGTGTTATTTGTGAAGAAGAAAGATGGTAGTATGCGTATGTGCATTGATTACCGTGAGTTGAATAAAGTGACGATCAAGAATCATTATCCATTACCTAGGATTGACGATTTATTTGATCAACTTCAAGGTGCAACGTATTTCTCTAAGATCGACCTACGGTCCGGCTATCACCAAATGCGGGTCCGTGAGGAAGACATAGAGAAAACGGCTTTTCGAACGCGTTACGGGCATTATGAGTTTGTAGTTATGCCCTTTGGTCTTACGAATGCACCGGCGGCATTCATGGATCTTATGAACCGAGTGTGCCAACCTATGTTGGACAAGTCGGTAATAGTGTTCATTGACGACATACTAGTCTACTCGAAAGGTATGAACGAACATGAACATCAATTGCGTGAAGTATTGAAGACGCTACGAAAGGAGAAGTTGTATGCAAAGTTCTCCAAATGTGAATTTTGGCTAAGGGAAGTTCAATTCCTTGGTCATATCGTGAACGAAAACGGTATTCAAGTAGATCCGGGGAAGTTCGAAACGGTGAAGAGTTGGGGACGACCGACTACGCCTACGGAAATCCGAAGTTTTCTCGGATTGGCCGGTTATTATCGTCGGTTTATCCAAGACTTTTCCAAGATTGCTTCTCCATTAACGAAGTTGACGAGAAAGAATGCTAAGTTTAATTGGGAGAACGAGCAAGAAATTGTTTTTCAATTGTTAAAAGAGAAGTTGTGTCAAGCTCCGGTGTTAGTATTACCGGAAGGTGTCGAAGATATGACGGTTTATTGTGATGCTTCCTTAAATGGTCTCGGGTGTGTTCTAATGCAAAGAGGTAAGGTTATCGCTTATGCCTCTCGACAATTAAAGGAACATGAAACGAGGTATCCGACTCATGATCTTGAGTTGGCGGCGGTAGTGCATGCGTTGAAAATTTGGCGCCATTACTTGTATGGTGTCAAGTGTACGATTTATTCGGATCATAAGAGTTTGAAACATCTTTTTAATCAACGAGATTTGAATTATCGCCAACGTAGGTGGATGGATGTGGTGAAAGACTACGATTGTGAAATACTTTATCATCCGGGTAAGGTGAATGTGGTCGCAGATGCGTTGAGTCGAAAGAGTCAACATCCGGCGATAAAAGTGGGGTCGTTACGTTTGATTATTACCAATGATTTTCTTGAAAAGCTTGGTGAGATCCAAATAGAAGCTTATGTTCACAACAAGTATACGGAGCGAATCGTGGGCAAATCGGAGTTTATTACTATGGGTCCGCGTGGGTTGTTGTCCTTTCAAGGAAGGGTGTGGATGCCTAAGATGGGTGATTACCGACGAGTGCTACTTGATGAAGCACATAAGTCAAAATACTCCATTCATCCGGGCGCGACGAAAATGTACCTTGACTTGAAGAAATATTATTGGTGGCCGGGCATGAAACGTGAGGTTGTGAAGTATGTTGAGCAATGTGTCACGTGTTTACAAGTAAAAGCCGAACACCAAAAGCCGTATGGTAAGTTGCAACCATTAGAAATCCTGAAATGGAAATGGGAGCACATTACCATGGATTTCATTACAAAGTTACCTAAAACGGCGAGAACCCAATTCGATTCGATTTGGGTTATAGTTGACCGATTGACAAAAAGCGCTTTGTTTCTTCCCATTAAAGAAGCGATATCGTCGGAGACCTTGGCTAAGTTGTTTATCAAGGAAGTGGTCTCGCGACATGGGGTTCCTGTATCTATTATTTCGGATCGAGATACCCGTTTTACATCTCGGTTTTGGGAAAAGTTTCATGAAGATATGGGTACGCAATTGAAGTTGAGCACGGCGTATCATCCTCAAACGGACGGTCAAACCGAACATACGAATCAAACTTTGGAAGATATGCTACGAGCGTGCATCATTGACTTCGGTGGTAGTTGGGATGAGCATTTGCCTTTGGTGGAATTCTCGTACAATAATAGTTATCATACTAGTATCGGGATGCCACCTTACGAAATGCTTTATGGGCGTAGGTGTCGAACTCCCGTTTGTTGGGGAGAAGTGGGTCAAAGAGAGATCGGGAGTACCGATTTAGTTTTAGAGACCAATAGCAAGATCGATTTGATTCGGGAACATTTGAAGAAGGCTCAAGATAGGCAAAAGTCGTATGCCGATAGATGTAGGCGATCGATTGAGTTCCAAGAAGGCGATATGGTGATGCTTAAGGTTTCGCCATGGAAGGGTATTATCCGATTTCGAAAACGGGGAAAGTTAGCTCCTCGGTTTATTGGGCCATTCAAGGTTTTAGCTCGTGTTGGTGAAGTTGCATATCGATTGGAATTACCCGAAGAGCTTGCGGGAATCCATAATACATTTCATGTTTCCCACCTCCGTAAGTGTCTTGCGGATGATTCCTCATGGATGCCTTTAGATGAGATCGAGCTAAACAACAAGTTAGAATATGTCGAGGAACCAATTGCTATCCTTGACGAGAAGGTGAAATTGTTGAGAAATAAAGAGGTGAGAACTTTCAAGGTTCAATGGCGACGAAGTAAAGGTTCCGAGTTCACTTGGGAACCCGAAGAGTTCGTGTTGGTTTATCTTCCCTCGTGTCATGCGGCTTGGATTGCGAGGACGCAATCCGAATAAGTGGGGGAGAGTTGTAAGACCCGAATATTCGTAGTGTACATAGGTGTATATGAGTTACTCAAGTTTGGGGTTTTTGTTGCACATAATTAAAAAGACAAAAGATGCTGAACTGGGAGGGTCGCGCGCCGCGCGGCTAGGTGGCGCGCCGCGCCATCTGTCTGCGACAGATTCCCCTTTTCTTTTTAATTAGATATTTTGAGGGCATTTTGGTAAAATCACCTTAGGGTCCGAATTTAATGCCTTAGGATCAGTTTGGTGAGCTCATTACTCCATTTCTCAACCACCAAACATCATCCATTCATTCTAGAGAGAGAGGGGGTGGTTAAGTGTGAGAAAGCTTAAATCGGGGAAGAAGAAGCTCATTTCGGGTTAGAACTCGGGAGTTAAAGTTGTTCATCTCCTCCTTAGCTATGTTTTGATTGTTGTGGTAAGCCCTAAACTTGATTACCTTAGTTTAATGTGTTTAAGGGTTAGGGTTTGGGTTAGTGATGCACACAAAACCCACTTGCTAGTAATTTGGAGGTTTTGGGTGAATTTGGGTCATGTAGACTCAAAGGTAACTAATTAGGGTTTCAAAGTGTTAATTTATGTTTATGAACCTAACTAGTTAGTGAAAGTACTAGAACACTTCAATGATATGTAAATGGGTGTTAATTGGGCATGGATGACCCAAATGGGTGTGTTGACCTTGAAATGGGTCAAATGGGTCTTTAATGACCTAAGTGGCCTAGCAATTATGAAAACGAGTTAGCCTTGTGACCTAAATGTGTTTTAAACCCATCTTGACGAATGATTAGGGTTTTGGTGTGTGTTGACCCAATTTAGGGTTAAGGGTGCAAATGGGTTGAAATTGCACCTTGGGTCAAAATGGCTTAGAATGGTGAAAGGGATGGTTGACCGACTTGAGTTTGCGTTTGATAATATGTATAATGTGATAGGTACGTTACTTTGAGGTTTTGCAAGCTCGGGTATCTTTTCACAAGACTTTGAGGTGAGTGGAATAATTATATGTGTAGGTATATAATGTATCTATTTGTTGTAGCGTGAAATGTGTAGTGTCGAGGTGTTAAGACACCACGTTTCACGTGAAGAGTGTAGCATCGAGGTGTTAAGATGCCACTCGGGTGTAGCATCGAGGTGTTAAGATGCCACCTAGGAGTGTAGTGTCGAGGTGTTAAGACACCACTCCGTAAAATAATGAGTGAAGCATCGAGGTGTTAAGATGCCACTCGGGGTGAAGTGCCGAGGTGTTAAGGTGCCACCCTAGGGGTTAGTGGTGCGAGGTGTTAAGTGCCCTAACGGATGTTATGAACACCGATGGCGTTTTCGCGAGCGCCGTTCCCTTGTACTATTGGTTAACCATGGTTATTTGTGTTGAAAGCATATTACATTATTCGAGTTATATTTATATGCGGATGTTATGCTAGCTTAGGGGTATTGGTGATTTATAGCTTGTTATTGCGACGATAAGCTAATGTTGTTTGCTAGCATGTTTGCGGTTGTGTAAGTGTATGCAAGTAGGTATAATTATATATGTATTCGTATAATTATTGCATTCACTAAGCTTTGCTTACCCTCTCGTTGTTTACCATTTTATAGGTTCGGTTTTGGACAAGGGTAAGGGCATCGTTTTGGACTAGAGATCCCGCTTGATGCTAAGGGACGCTTTTGGCTTTAGTAGCTCTTGGAGTTTGACCGATAGTTGGGTAGTTTAATCCCAAACGCCATGCTCATTGTGTAGTTTGGAACTTAAACTTTTTGGTGGTCGAAACTCGTAAATAGTATTAAACTCGTAAAACGGCCGATGTGGGCCCCGCCTGTAAAACATTGATTTTATATTTGAAACAAGTTAGTTTTACATATTTGGATGTATGGTAAAAAGCGTTTCGTCTAAAAGTGTCGGGAACTAGTCAATCTTTTTCGCATTATGAGACTTCCCGGACAGTCCACTTTGGCGCGCCGAGCCCCTATATGGCGCGCCGCGCTTGTATGCTGCACAGGAATTTTTTTTTTTATTTTGTATTTTTGCGTGGTTTGGTCGAGGGTTGGTTTGGGTTGTTACAATTAAGCTGTCTTTGATCGAAAATATGCTGCAAACTCTTGTGATCCGTGAAAACAGTATACTTAGTATCATACAAGTAATGTCTCCACATCTTCAGCGCAAAGACCACAGCACCAAGTTCTAAATCGTGAGTCGTGTAATTCAACTCATGTATCTTCAATTGTCGTGATCCATAGGCAATCACTTTCTTCCGTTGCATCAGCACGCAACCAAAACCCTTTCGTGAAGCATCACAATAAATCACGAAGTCCTCAGTTCGTTCGGGCAAAGAAAAAATCGGGGCAATAGTTAATCTCTCTTTTAACAACTGAAATGCGGACTCATGCAGCAAAGTCCATTCATACTTCTTACCCTTGTGAGTCATTGTTGTCAACGGCCGGGCAATATTAGAATTCCTCAATGAATCTTCTATAATAATCGGAAAGACCTACAAATTGCCGAACAAGTGTTGGCGACTTAGGAGTCTCCCATTTCTTGACCGTTTCTATCTTCGCAGCCAAAAGTCACACTTTGAATTCTTCGCATACATCTGCTCCTTCTTGAGCATCTCTAATATTAAACGGAGATGTTGTTCATGTTCTTCCTCATTCTTAGAATATACCAGAATATCATCAATAAACACAATAACAAACTTGTCCAGATATGACTTACACACACGGTTCATGAAATCCATGAACACTGCCGGTGCGTTCGTCAATCCAAACGGCATTACGGTAAATTCATGTTGTCTATAGCGTGTTCTAAATGTTGTCTTTGGTATATCTGTCTCTTTTACTCTAATCTGATGGTAACCTGACCTTAGATCATCTTAGAGTAACATCCAGATCCTTGCAACTGATCTATCAGATCATTGATTCTCGGTAGCGGGTATCATTTCTTGATACAAGGTTTCATAGATCCATCCTTCTTCCTAACAAAGAGCACATGTGCTCTCCATGATGAAGAACTCGGTCGAATGAATCCCTTATCTAAAAGCTCTTGTAACTGACTAGACATCTCTTTCAATTCTGAAGGTGCAATCCTATTCGGCGCACGTGCTATAGGCGCCACTTCTGGCATCAAGTCAATCTGAAATTCTACGTCTCTATGCGGTGGAAGACATGGTAATTCTCTCGAAAGGACCTTAAGGAAAATTTCTAACGGTTGGGACATCTTTGGGTCTCTTAACTGCTGATTCAACTTTGCTCACATGTGCCAGAATCGCGAGACATCCTTACCTCATGTACTTCTGGACCTCCGAGCAATTAATATAACGCAACGGTGTACTGATCTTCTCTCTGTACATCATCATTGATTCGTCTTCGGTAAAAGGAATTCGAATGGCCTTCTGGTCGCAACAGCCTCAGTTGTGTCATCAGATAACCAGTCCATTTGAACCACAAGGTTAAATAAGGAGATATGGTAGTCCAAGTAAAATAATTTAACTCAGAACATCACTCGAGTGGATTTCTATTGTAATGGCTCGCCAATCGTCAGAAAAAGTATTATTCGGCCCGGAAGGTTGTCATGGGCTTAACGGTATGGGTCTTAGCTTATAGTTTGCAAAGGATTAGGAGTAATCGTTGATTAAAGTTTGGCGTAAGTTTCGAGTGAGAGACGTTTACGATGGGAGTGTACAATCAAACTTTTTAAAGCAGGACCTCCTTAAACCAAAATGACATCAATCTTTATGCGTTTTCTTCCCAGTTGATAGTTCCATAGAGTTTACGTTGTCTAAGGCAGATACTGGATTCTAAATGTTGTGACGAAATTCTTTAGTGACCAAGCTTCTATCGGCACCGGTGTTGAGAGTATATAAACATTATGATTGTTAAGTAAGAACGAATTTGTGACAAACTTTATTGAAGTTGATGTTGAAAGCAGGGTGAGTTATCAGACTTGCCCACATCGGTGGGGGAGAAGAACGAAATACCCTTTATGAGGGAAGGTGTGAATACCTCTTCCGGTAGACTCATATTGGAAATCAAAATCGTGAAGCCGCGGGTGGCTGAATGATAGGAAAGTCGGACGTTAAGTACACAATATCTACTATGGATTTCGCAGGCTGTTACAAGGAACTCATCCCCTAAAGATAAATCCGAAATGAGTCGTGATGCATAGTAGCTAGTAGTAAATCATGGAGGTTCTAGTAGTGATGAGTAGTATTTAGTAATGGTAAGTAGCAATGGGTGGCATCGAGTAGTAACTAGGGATTACAAGCAGTGAGAAGTAGGTGATCAGTCGAGTCTAGCAGTGAGAGGCGGCGTTGTGTAGTAGTAAGCAACGATAAGTAGTGGTATGAGATGATGAGTATGTTCCAGCAGTGTCTTCGTAGTGTCAAGTAGTGTTCGGTGGTGATGGACAGTGTTAAGTAGTGACGAGTTGTGATGTGATTACATGCTTCTTATAGGTTATAATAGCAATTAATTCGCACAGTGTAAACTTCTACACATATTTAAGATTATACGGTTCATGTTCTAAACGGTGTTTATCCTAGTAACCTACTTGACTCTCTCCCAATTCCTTATTTTGTGATGTCAGAACTTCTAGATGAGTTACCGTAATGTAATCCCGGTCATTACATTACGCTATCTCACATATCCATTCGACATTACTCCATGAGTTCAAGATAGCTTAGTCAACTTAATTCTCTTAAGTGTCGTGTCGTGTGTACGTATGTGATTCGTGATATCATATATCTAGTCCAAGTCCATATCATTATGGGTATAGATGCGTAAATGCATGTGATATATAATATGTAGCCCTACGTGTAGCATAGTAGAGCAAACAGTGCAAGCATGGCGTGTAACAATCATTCTAAGTACATGGCTATAGACTAGACCCACTAATGCGCCCTAAGGTTAGACACACTAATGTATCCTAGTTCCCTATAGCCAAAGCTCTGATACCAAATGTAATACCCCATCAGAATCCACTAACGGTGTATTAACTCTGGTCCCAATGCTTGGCTTGACTTCTACATAACAGCAATGTTCTACAGCGGAAGCAACTATTACCCGAGATAACACATGCAAAACGGATCAACACAAAGTTGAGTGAATCTACAGGTTTGAGTAAATAGTTCTCGTATGTTTCATAAAACAGTTTTCATAAATCATTTGTCAAAAATCATTTCTCAAAATCGTTTATCTGAATAAACCGCTAAGGTTTAATCTCAAAAGTTTGCATATAGAAAATGCTAAGTACTAAACTGTTTGTAAGATGTCAAGTTTCAACTGTGAGTGACATCAAAAAGTTCTTTTTGTTTCATCTGTTTGTAGACATTACCATTTCCAGTTTCAAGTTTGTAAACATTATGTTTAAGTAACATTCATCGTAAGTTAGGCCACGAGATTTCTGAAAAGCTTCGTAATAATATACACTTATCATGAGCACTTGATTATAAAGCTTTAACCTTTGCGTGAGCCGAGCACACGTCTTTAGTTTACCCTATACTGGCGATACACTGATCAAGTGTACGAGTGACAACTATATAAGCACCTGTTTAACGTTGCGGTGAGGTTTGTCAAACCTAACGATACCGTCCCTATAAGTCGAGCTTACAAAGTAACTAATATAATCAAGCTAAGGGATTTTTGATCTGAACTCATATGTATATTCTTGGTAAGTTACTCGTACCTAATGCGTAAAATAGTTGTGAAAACAGTTTAAGAAATAATTTCAAAAGCAGCATGTATCTCATCCCAAAAATGTTGATGAAAAAGGGACTATAGACTCACCTTAGCAAAAACACCTGAAATATCTTAGCAAAACGTACTGTAGTCGAACAATCTCAACCAAACAACGCAACCTAATCATGTAAGTCATCTTAAGTATATACATATAGGTCATACTATGTCAACCCATAGTGTACGCAAAGACCTAGTGCTCAGACTGACTCAACAAACAAGTAAAAGTCAACTAATCCAAGCAAGTCAACAAAAGTCAAACCAAAAGTCAACTCGGTCAAAGTGGTCAACTAAAGTTAAACATCTCAATAGGTCATGCAAACATGGTCAAAATGTCAAACCTAGGTCAAGTATCACTTTACAACTCATAGTTAAGCAAATTGCACATTCGCAGTTTAAAACATGCTTTCGAAATACGTACATCGTAGAAAGATTCAACTATAGCTCATAGCACATAAATCATAAAATTATGACCAACTGAAGATCACATCTATACTTAAAATCTATTCCAAAAAGTCTGGCTAAAGCCTCATACGATAATTAAAAGTCAGAAGTCAGAAGGGATCTATTTACGGTTTACTAAATCAGTTTCAGCACGCGCATCAGTTTTGAAATATTTCTCAGAAAATATATAAAACAGATATTGATGAGCAGCCAATTGGGGTCATCTCAAAACATTCCAAAATATTAGTGGTAAAATAATAAAAGATATCTCTTTAGCCAATTCATACAGTTTAATAAATCTTTACAGACCTTCCAGTTTTGTTCATCAAACAGACATATCACATAGACAAGCGTATATAACATGGAAATTCACGTTTTCGCAAGTTCGCATACAAATGAAATATGTCAAGTAACATATAAAATAACATATTCCATAAGATAAAAGTCTCAATCAACTCCTAGTTCACTCTATCAATTTTTATGTAACTTTGAAAACTGATTCAGCTCACTTTAAGAACCAAATCTTCGTTTTGACATAACGGAAGCGTTACAAAACCTTTTGATGCAAATCTTAAGTCCAAATTGCATAACTTTTCATAAGGAATACAGTAATATACTTTTTATAAACTAAACACAAAGCATGCAACTCATAAAATTCGTATATCATGTAAACCCTAACGAAAACTTCGTTTAATCATAACTTGAGCATACGTTAACGAAAATATGCGAAATCAAAGTCCAAACTTATTAATTTTTCGAGATCTATCCATCTAGATACAATAAAATATCAGTTCACAAACTCATATAATCAGATCCATAACAATTAAATTCGGTTTTCATAACAAAGACAACAATCGAGCAAATTAACGACTAATAACGACTCTAACCGCAATCAATTGAGCACTAGACATTAATACACTATGTAATTGATCAAAATCAGATCTAAGAAGATTAGAGTTGGTGATTTTATACCTCTAGATATCAAATTGTTTATATCAATGCGTAGAGAACGATGTGAATTGAAATTCTCGTGTTGAAGGTTTAAGCAATTGATCAAGTTTGATGGTGGCTATGGTGATGATGATGTCGACGTGAAAAAGAGAGGGAGGGAGAAGAAAAGCTGTGTGATATTGTGTGTATTTAGGTTTAGGGATTATCTAGTTGTAGTATATAATAATTCCTTAATTAGATTAGGGCCAAAACACTAGTAACAAGTAACCATGGGCTAAAAACAAGACCAATATGATGGGGTGGAGTGGAATTTCGGCCATGAGGGTCCAAAAGGAGTCTATGGGCTTACAAATGTTGCTAGTCAAGTTTCCTAAGTGTACTCATTAAGTGTCGTTAGCAGAAAACGCGAACCGGATCGATAAACGTTAATTTCTCGCGTTTTTAACCTATATAAATTCTAATAAATTGAAAGTATGTTTAAAACATAATAATTACATAAAATAATGATTAAAAGTGAAATACCATTCGTTTCGTTATTTTCTTGTACGCGCGTGGTCCGTTTCGAGTGCCGTTAACCGTACCGGATCTCCGGAACGTTAACTAGTCATTAAAACGCATTCCACCAAGTTTAATTCATTAAATATATAATAAATTAAATATGTTTTTCATAAAGTTAATAATTATTATAAATAATTATTTTATCGTTTTTCTGAATTCTGTAAACTGAAAAGCTTTCTAGGCGATTATTTTAATCTTGTCATTTTCTAGGTGTTTCGTTATCCGAAACAAGTTCATAAATTAATATAGCATATTAATTCAAGTAATCCACTAGGATCAAGTATGTATTTAAATTCCATTAAACACACAAAGTCTAAGTAATCATCGTTAAATACTTAACGGACCAGTAACGTTAGTAAACGAAAAAAGTCAGGTTGTTACAACTTCATTATATTGTTTGGCTTCGTCATTGGTCATCAAATAATTTCTTCCCCTTGCCGTACTCGTCGCTTTCTCCAGCTTCTTAACTTGATCACCCCGTAACTCGGGACATTTCGTCCTTCGGTGCCCTTCCTTTTGACAATTGTAACAAGTGAGTTTGGGTGTTGAGGAGGAGTTTGTAAAATCACGAGCCATGTGTCCTTGTCATCCACAATTATAACATTTAGGTCCATAACCCCCGGACGCACCCTTCTTCACACTACTAACACTCTCACTCGCACCCTTACTTTTCTTGTTGGAATGACTAGTAGCTTCAGACTTTCTTTTGTTAAAAGTAAAGTTACTCTTTTTCGTAACGAGCGACTTAAAAACCTTAGCTATATCGAACAACTCATCAAAAGTTTTCATCGAGTTCCTACTAATCTTCTCTTGGTAGTTGTCGTTCAAGGTTCGATAGAAGTCTTCCTTCAACATATGATCATTCCCGACATACTCCGGGCAAAATTGGGTCTTTGATAAGAAAGTGGACTTGAGAGTGTTCAAATCCATCGACCCTTTCCTTAAAGCACGCAACTCGTCCTTAAGCCTAAAGATATTGGCCGAAGTTCGGTACTCCTTGAAAAATTCCGCCTTGAACTCGTCCCACGTGAAATCCATACATTGTTCCTCACCATAGAGTTGGATTTTTGCGTCCCACCACAACTTGGCATCACCCCTTAACATACTACTCCCGTACCTTGTCTTCTTATCGAGAGGGCATTCACTAGTACGGAAGGCCCCCTCCATATCGGAGATCCAACGGTTGCTCTTTAGTGGGTCTCGCTCACCATCAAAGGTTGGAGGTTGAGCATCCTTGAAATTCTTATAGTGGAAGTCTCGCCTCCCCACATTATCATCATGAATAATAACATTAATTTGTTCCTTGATTAGATCAGTCACTTGCTCGTCAACTGACTCTAGAAACATCTTCTTAACGTCCGCTAGAAAGGACGCTTGATGCCTTTGCAAAATGGCCTCAACCTTGGCCATAAACTCGGAATCTTTGCTCGTACCTCCGTTATCGGTATCATGTCCGTTTCTCATCTTCATTCTATAAAACGGAATACGTAAAACAACGAAACAGATGGAAACGACATATAATATACCACACCACCCCATCTTGCTCAACACTCGTCATACATCGCTTGTTTGACACGATTTGCACCTGTAACAATGGTAGCTAGTCATTATTACTCGAGCACGTCGCATTAACTTGCTAGTACAATGACTATCTCGCTTGATGATTGCAAAGACAATACAAAACAATTAACACAAGTTAGTTCACCTAAGCCTATGCACTACTCAAACCCAGTCCGACCCGTCTCCTACAAGTCCCGCATAAAACGCATACACGATAAAGTCTAAGTCTAGGCACCTATCTGGAGTCGCCTAAATCCCTTAGACCATTCTCTGATACCACTTGTAACAACCCAACCCGTTAATAATCGTAAATCAATTTTTTTTTACCAAACATGGCTGTCAGCATCAAGGCGCGGTGCGCCTTGATTAGCCGCGGGGCGGCTTACCTGAATTGCTGAAGGTCAGCCTCAGCCAAAACTTCTGTCAACAAGATACACTTTTTCCCGTGGCGCCCCCTTTAGGGCCGCGGCGCGGTTCCTCTCTGATGCTGGTTCCAACTTAAATAAATTATACAAGTCCTGAAAATTGTGTTAAATGACAATCATTAATTCAAAAGACTTCCCGCCACATAACTAAATCAATTTTATGATTTTTAAGACTCCCATTCAAGTATTTGTCCATCGGGCATCATTCGCCCATTTACAATTCAAAAATATGAGTTTCGAACGACAAGTTTAAATACCAAACATAAACCTGAGCATGGTCTTTGGGGTTAAACTACCTAAACCTAGGTCAAACTCCAAAAGCTAAACTCTAGCATAATCATGTAGGGATGTCGTTAATCCAAACGTATGGCCTTGCCTTTATCCACGCCGGAGCCTAAGAAGAGTAAACAATGAGAGGGTAAGTATAACTCTTAGTGAATGCAACAATTATACACATACATATATAATATACCTACTTGCATACACTTACTCACATACCGCATGCATGCTAGCAATTTAATTAGCATACTAAATCCAAGTATAAAGCTAATAACCTCCAATACCGCAACTAGCATATCCAATTGCATATAGTCGAAACAATATAATATGTTACACTACAACACATACACAAACCATATGGTTAACCATACGTGCGTTATGGTGCTACCGGCTCCGTGGTTCACACCATAAGCATTGTCATGATGCTTGATATGGCCGAAACGGACGGTTTTATTTGTACGGTGTCGTTAGGTCGCAACAAGTCAGAATTAACCACCAAGAGGGGGTACTATTTTAAATTTATATTTAGCGGGGCCTAAATCATACTACTCCTTAGTATGAGTAAGGGAAGTATGACCTAGAGTGGTATTTTTGAGATATCAGTAAAATCGAACCTCTATTTAAGCCTAAGATAGTAGAATCGAACCTTTATCTTACATTGTATCCGATAGACTTCTCTTACCAAGGGGTGACACAGATAGTGTACTCTGAATCGGGGTTCGCGACTTTCCAATAACAGAGCCAATAACTACGTTCTATTAGTTGGAAAACCAATTGAGTTTAAAGCATAATCGGAAAGCATTTCAAAGACATACACAAACCATAACTTTATTTCGGCATTATAACTGCTTACATCATAGCATACACTAAAGATAACTACTCGCTAATCATGGCAACAGTATCACAGAACATAATGATAGAAGACATTATATAAAGATAAAAGATAGAAGTACTAGTAGATTAAACGAGTTCCGAATACAAAAGTGACAACTTCAAGACTCCAGATCGCTCCTAATACAATCTTCGGCGTTCTTCTCCGGGTACTAGGTTTCCCACAAGGAGTCGAAGACCTTGAAAATATGACTAATATTGTATAAGAGAGAGAAAGAAGTGAATTGAAGTGTGTGTTGGAATGAATGACAAAGACCCTTTAAATAAGCTAAGTTTTTCCCTGCAAATGGCTGGCAGGCCGTTTGGCAGGCCGTTTGCAGGGGCCATTTGCGAAGCCAAGCCGTTTGCAAGGGCCGTTTGGCAGGCCGTTTGTGAGCCAGGCAAGCAGTTTGGCAGGTCATTTGGCAGGCCGTTTGTGAGCCAGCAAGCCGTTTGGCAGGCTTTTTAGCTTACCTGGTCAGCTGGATTCCCTGAATCGTAACTTGATTTCTTGTCTTTCACCGTTTTCACTCTAGAATCTTCATTTTAGCTCCGATTCTCTTGATTCTTTTTGCACCACCTTCGTAATTACTTTTTCTTCAATTCTAACTGACGAAGTGTGTATTTTGCCAACAAAGTTCGAATCTTTCTTGTTTTTGGGCCTTAATACTGGGGTGAAAATATGACTTTTTAGCCGATATCAAATATCCTACACTTAGACTTTGCTTGTCCTCAAACAAACTCTCATTTTTCTTAAGAAATCTTTTCAGAGTTTCTTTTCTAATAGCCTAAGCGGTTTGATTTTTATTATAAGAGCAAAAAGATAAGGTGAGTCATCTATGTTATGATTGAAACTATCTCTGCAAGCATGCGAGGAGGTTACATGACATAGACTAGCTTTCATGGGTCACTCAAATCACACAAGTGTTTAGGGTTCCCTATAGATCTAAGAAATGAATTCACTCATAGCCAGTCATGCTGCATTCATCGTCATAGGCTTGATAAAGACTCAAATCCTTGCTGCTAATGTGAAAACGGTAGTAATCTTAGCTTCTAGGTCATTTGTCAATAATGGAAAAGGAATTTTGGAGTGGTAGTGAAGTTCTTTTTGAGGGGAGAGAGAAAAGGGTAATGTAGTCTTTATACAGACTTTTATTCGGATAGATAGGAGTGCTGAAGTGTTTGAGAAGCACTTTTGAACTTTTCTTCCTTTGATAATCATTTTCGGTCAAGTTTTTCTTCGACGTTTCTCTTTATAAGTTTAGCTCCTTTTTTTTCAGAACTTTGAATTTTTTTTCAGAGATTTTATCTCGAGCAACTTTTTGCCGGTAAACTTTTTTCAAGACCTTTGCCATGATACTTGAGAGTTTTATAACATCGGGTTTTTGGAAAGAATCTCATTTTCTGAATTTTTCGAGAAATAGTAAAGATGATGTAGATGTGGTGGTGGAGTAGAAGTGGTGGAAGTGTGAAAGGCTTATTTTTAACAAATGGCTAGATTTTTTGATTATAACCAAATCACGTTTCGCTGCTTTAGAAATGTAGATCTAAAGCAAGTTCTGATTCTGAGCACATACATCGGCACTCTCAACGGAAAATGGTGAAGCATTAAAGATGAATGCTGGTCTTATTTGGGATGCCTCACCATAATCAATTTAGGTCAATAATGCCTTAGTCATGCAATGCTCTATTAGAGATTTGGTTCATCCTAACAAGATTTCCACCCTACTTAATCCTTACTTTTATTGACAAACGTTTCAGGTTTTCAAAAATACTTTTTCGAAAAGGCTTTCTCTTGTTAAAAATTTTGAAATTTGGCTTAAGGATTTGGAATCTTCGTAATGGGTTATTTTAATACAGCATAAAAAGATTATACTAACATCCCAACATCCCACACTTAGACGAACATTGTCCTCAATGTTCCTAGTGTATCCCACACGTAGGAGTTTTAGTTGAAGATTTAGGAGTACTTGTCTAGGGTCTAATTGGGTAGGAATCCCACACTTAGTGATAAGCTAGGATGTGGCATAGTTTAAATTTTGAGCTAGTAGCGAGAAGAAAGAAATACCCCTAGCAGATGCGGCTGGCTTTGAATCCTTGCTCTTTTATTGATCGGCTCATTTGTCATCCTTTATTCTTCTACTCTACTTTATTGCACGGGTTGCCTCCCGGGAAGCGTTTTGTTTAAGGTCGTTGGCTCGACCATAGTGACACTTTAAAAAGCAAACATTCCTCGCTGATGATTGTAATCTTGGTCTTCTTGAGGGAATGCGAGTCTTGGCGGGTAAATCCTGAGAAAGTGTCGGACCAATAGTGGTAGAAGATCTGGTACTTCTCTTGAAGATCTTCTGAAAGATAAGTAGTGCGCAGTTTCGGCTCTTGATAAGTCTTGAAGTTCGATGAGATTATGATTCACGGCTCTGCTGGTTGACCCATGAATGTCAATCATAGAAGCAGTGCTGGTGGTGATTGTTTCTCTGATGGGATGCTCATTTCGGAGGTCTTCAAACAATGTTAGAAACTGTATCTTTAGAATCTCAAAGTCTTCGGAATGGTGATCTCCGCAGTAAGAGTCTATAGCTTTGCACAGAGTTTGTTAAAAGACGAAGCTGAAAAGAAGTGAACAGCAATCCTGACCCGAGCATTAATGTCACCATCTTTGAGTATATCTCCCGACATCCGGCTTTAAATGTGAAACTTGGATCTGTGGATTCGTGAAAGATACGTGATATCTGCTTCGTAACATAGGTGGCAATGTTGACTCGATCTGGTTCAAGATGAGAGAATGGATTGTTGTGCCTTACTTCCTCCGTAACAGCGTCTCGTAACTCTTTGATAATCAGATCGGCATTGTGATCAACTGTCACGTAAATCACTAGTCTGTCTGGTGTGCTTTCGAAATTATCTCTTTCCAGGAGAGCGAATAAGTTGTGAGTATCCTCGATCATTTGCAAATCAGAGTGATAAGTCGGGCAACCGGTGGAAAGATCCATGTGCTTCCGGATGAGAGTCAGTAGTGCTCATTGGTTTGCTGAGAACGGAAGTGCAGATCCGGCTAAAGCATTATAGATCTTAGAGTAAATGATCTTCTGATCTCGACAAAATCTTGTCTCAAGAATAGTGCAAACTACTGAATTGTGCTCTCGTTGCCTTTCTTCTTAGTAGATATGATCGTGAAGAGTATTGATGAAGTCTTGAATGCGTTCTTCTAGGATTTCAACATCATTGTCTTCTCTTTAGAGATAAAGGTTGTATTCTTCTCGGATAGCCATAATTCGTTCTGTTAAGCGTAGTGTAAAATCAATTGTTGATTTACGAATGGCTTCGAGAATATCTTCAAATTCATCAGTATCATTGATGAAGGTTATCATGTCTACGTGTGTGGATATAACCGGAATCCGATCTGAAGAAGAGTCCAACTCCCCTTGATGTGGTTCGGTTGGAGAGTGTGAGTTATTCAGAATGTCTTCATGTTGCTCTTCCTCGTCATCATCGGTATATTGTTCTTCTGAGGATACGTCTGATGAACGGGTTTCTTCAGTATTCTGATTCTCCACTTTGATACTTGCAGGATCAATTTCTATATCCTTAACCTCAGCCTTGTCAGCCTTCTTCTTGAAGTAAATGATTAGACTGTGATCTTTCATCTCAAGCCTCATTAATTCTTCGTGATGCTCAATGCTCAGAGCGGGTATTGTCGCAGTCTCTTTTGCGTCTTCCATTTCCTTTTTCTCTTTAAATTACTCCTCTTCCTCTATTTCTTCGCTGGGATCCTCTTCTTCCATTTATGGGTCATCTACAGACTGTTATTTGACACCCATCTCGATATCATTGGCTGGTGGTGAAGACTCGTCATCGGAAGTGATCCGTCTGGTGGAAATAGCAAACATCTATGCTTGTCCAGAAAGATCGGTTGGTCGGTCAATTTTAAAGGTAGCGCTATCCCCATGTGATCGCAAGATCAAGGTTTGATTGTACACATCAATGACAGTCCTAGCCGTATTCATGAAATGTCTTCCTAACACTACTGGTGTGTGTAGGTCTTCCTTAATATCTATTATTACGAAATCCGTATGATACAAGAATTTGTCGACTTTCACCAAGACGTTCTCAACTATGCCCTTAGGATATCGAATTGTGTGATCGGAAAGTTGGATTGTCATTTTAGTTGGTGACAAGTCTCCTAAATCTAATCTCTAGTAGAGAGAGTAGGGGATTAGGTTGATACTTGCTCATAAATCTCCTAGCGCATGAATGGTTCCATATTGGTAGATTGAACATGGGAAAACGAATCAGCCCGTATCTCCTAGCTTTGGTGGTAGAGAGTTTCTGAGTAATGCAGAGCATTCTTCACTTAGTGGAATTTTGTTAGAATCTGATATCTTTTCCTTTGTAGAGAGAAGCCTTCGGATGTATCTCATCTGGTTGGGGACTTTGGACATAGTGTTCAGGAATCTTCCATCAAGTTTGAAGGAATCAAGCTTGGATGGTTCTTACTATAGCCTTCCAGGATAGGGTACACGAACTGGAGTTTCAGGGGCCAACTTCCGAGTATATGTCGATTTGTTCTTGAGCCTTGCTGACCTTCTCCGTGGTTCTTCCTCAGGGATTACGGAATCCATTTGCTTTGCTTCTTCTATGTGGGAATTTTGGATAGTATTACTTGGTAACCTTCCCTGCGGTCGGGTTTCAAGGTGTTGTGATAACTGTCTGAACCGCGTTTCCAGACTTTTGAGCAGAGCCAATTGATTTCTCATTAGTATCTCCGTCTGATCTTGTCTGGATGCAGTTCTCTGATTTAGCTGTTGTTGTCCTTGAATGAACTGAGTCAACTGATCATCAGCTCCGAGAGTGGGGTCAATCACTTTTGTAATCTGGGTGGTAGGGGAATTTTCCTCGACTGGTGGACCAGTGAGTGGAAGTGGTTGATCGTAGGTCAATTGAGATTGTTGGGCTGGATAAGGTGGATAGCGATAGTGAAAAGGCTGATTGCTTCGCTGGAATTGATTAACCCTGGGTTGTTGATTGAATCCGGGATTTGGTGGACGAGCTGGGTATTGAACGTAACAGACAGAACCGTCAGGGTTTTCGTACTCAACTTGATATTCTTCAATGGGTTACGGGTTGGTACAGTTAACACAAGCCTAAGCTTGGTTGACCTGCTGTGGCTGTGTCTTCAATTCTTCGAATTGTTTAGCGAGAGATTCCATCTTATCCATGAGGGATTTGATGGCTTCCGTTTGATTGTTAAGTGCAGAGAGTGGGGTAGATGATGAAGTTGTTTCACCATTGTTCCAGTCATGATGATGCATTGTCATGTTCTCGAGCAATTCCCATGCTTCGTCTGCGGTTTGGTTCATCAGATTTCCTTGAGCTGCTGCATCGATCGTCGTCCTATGATTTACCGTAAGACCATTGTAGAAGGTACAAATTTGGGCTGATCGTTCTAGCTGGTGTTTAGGGCACTTCTTAAGCAGGGTTTTGAATCGCTCCCATGTAGTGTAAAGAGATTCATCATAACTTTGTTTGAAGTTAATGATGTCATTCTTTAGTTTGGTTTGTTTAGAAGGAGGGAAATATTTGGTTAGGAATTTAGTAGCCATCTCCGTCCATGACGTGATGGAATCTTTTTCCAGTCCTTCGAACCAGGTTTGAGCATGATGAGTGAGAGAATAGGGAAACAAGTATAGCCGGACTATATCTTGTCCTATCCCTGGCTGTTTGTAGGAGTTCGAAAGAGATATGAATATATCAAGGTGAGAATTAGGATCATCATTTGGTAATCCATGAAACTGACAGCTATTCTGGATGAGCTGGATGATGTGATGTTTTAACTCGAACGAGTGTCCTTGAATCTCTGGAAATCTGATTGGTCCTCCTCGACCTTCAATCGAGGGTTTGGTATTTTCTGCTAAAGTAACGCGTAACGCCATTTGATTTCTAATTCGTGCTTCCTTGCGTGCTTTAGAGATTATTGCGTCTGGATCAGGTACGAATAACAACGGCCCTGGTCTAGATCGTGTTTGGGTCATACACTGGGTATGCCTTTTTGTTTTTAATTTTAAACAGATAAACTAAACTTCTAAAGTAGTCTAAGGTAAGCTAAGGTAAGCTAAGCTAATCTAAGGTAGTCTTAATCTAAGGTAGTCTAATCTAAAGTAATCTAGTTTAAAGTAGTCTAATTTAACTAACTTTCCTAAGGTTGAATATGTTTTTGGTTCTGGCTACTGATCCCCTGGTATTTCGATAACAGAGCTCCGCACGAACTATTCAACAAACCAAGTGGCCAGGCCGACTACGGAGAGGCAGGATCCTTTTGGTCCCAATATAATTGGAGACTGTTCGGAAAATCCTACAACCAAGTCCGTGTATAATTGTCTTTCTTAGACACCACTAAATACTTGTGAATAAGTTTGATAGAGAGCAGTATTGTCTGATACAATTCCCCAGCAGCGGCACCAAAAACTAGCTTCCCTCTTGATATGGCCGAAAAGGACGGTTTTATTTGTGCGGTGTCGTTAGGTCGCAACACGTCAGAATCAACCACCAAGAGGGGGGTACTGTTTTAAATTTATATTTAGCGAGGCCTAAATCGTACTACTCCTTAGTATGAGTGAGGGAAGTATAACCTTGAGTCGTATTTTTGAGATATCAGTAGAATCGAACCTATATTTAAGCCTAAGATAGTTATGAAGGAGTAGTGGTTACTTAATTTTTGGGATTTTCTAATTTATAAGACAGATAAAGTAAATGCGATAAAATTTGTAATTCAGATAAGGTTAAAGTAAGTGCATACTATGATTCCATCAGTTACTTTGCCGAGATTATGGAATGCTGGCTCATGAATGTGCAGAGGCGTTGTATTCATTACACTGGTCCTAAACTCCCCTGTCATAAGACATGTCACTGGGTACTGCGCTAGGCTTGAAGATTCTGAATAGACAGCAACGTCCCTTACCCCCGATGCCCGTGCAGTCTGACAACAGGCATACACGTTTAGACGGCTCATCCAAT
This sequence comes from Rutidosis leptorrhynchoides, assembly GCF_046630445.1. Lineage (NCBI taxonomy): Eukaryota > Viridiplantae > Streptophyta > Magnoliopsida > Asterales > Asteraceae > Rutidosis > Rutidosis leptorrhynchoides. Next base: position 186,685,021 of record NC_092339.1, read on the forward strand.
TGAACGACTCGGTTGGGTGACGTATTAACATTCCATAAAGGTCTAAACTTTCTTAAGCATAATAGAATACATGGTTTACAATATCCGAGAGACGTGATGTGTTTCAATTCTTTCGTTAATTATTGGTTTTAAAAGATAGTTAGGCCCTTAAAAAGAGTTCAACCATAAAAAACACCATGGCCAAGTCAAGCTGACTTCCATGAACATGTTCGGTTATCCTAACGGTCCAATCCTTTATGTGTCTAAACAAACAGTTCCTTAATTATTTAAGAATCCCTCAAGCGGGGTGCAATGATTGAGACTGCATTATGGTGCAGTGTACTAATCAACATTGACCGGGTTCCATGGCCTTACTTAGCAGAGGTGCAGCTTATAACAACCGCTGTGCTTCAGCGTGCACGTACGAAGTTTATTTGCTTGGTGACTACACTAGCATGGTCTGGGACGGACAATGTACTAAGGGTCTAGTCAGATGTTTCACTACGAAAGAGTCCTCAGTCGGAATCCAAAGCTCGATAGACTTACTACAACCGGTGTGCCTCAGTCGATCTTACGTTGTATCCGATAGACTTCTCTTACCAAGGGGTGACACAGATTGTGTACTCTGAATCGGGGTTCGCGACTTCCCAATAACAGAGCCAATAACTACGTTTTATTAGTTGGAAAAGTGATTGAGTTTAAAGCATAATCGGAAAGCATTTCAACGACATACACAAACCATAACTTTATTTCGGCATTATAACTGCTTACATCATAGCATACATTAAAGATAACTATTCGCTAATCATGGCAACAGTATCACAGAACATAATGATAGAAGACATTATATAAAGATAAAGGATAGAAGTACCAGTAGATTAAACGAGTTCTGAATACAAAAGTGACAACTTCAAGACTCCAGACCGCTCCTAATACAATCTTTGACGTTCTTCTCCGAGTACTAGGTTTCCCACACGAAGTCGAAGACCTTGAAAGTATGACTAATATTGTACAAGAGAGAGAAAGAAGTGAATTGAAGTGTGTGTTGGAATGAATGACAAAGACGCTTTAAATAAGCTAAGTTTTTCCCTGCAAACGGCTGGCAGGCCGTTTGCAGGGGCCGTTTGCCCTGACCGTTTGGCAGGCTGTTTGTGAGCCAGGCAAGCCATTTGACAGGCCATTTGTGAGCCAGGCAAGCCCTTTGGCAGGCCGTTTGGCAGGCCGTTTGGCTTGCTTGGTCAGCTAAATTCCCTGGATCGTAACTTGATTTCTTGGCTTTCACCGTTTTTGCTCTAGAATCTTCGTTTTAGCTCCGATTCTCTTGATTCTTTTTGCACTGCCTTCGTAATTACTTTTTCTTCAATTCTAACCAATGAAGTGGGTATTTACCGACAAAATTCGAATCTTTCTTGTTTTTGGGCCATAATACCGGGGTGAAAATATGACTTTTTAGCCGATATCAATGCTAGTGGCTCCGTGGTTCACATCACAACTCGAGTCATACTCTCGTTGAGGCGACACCGGCTCTGTGGTTTACACCTCAACACTCGTGCTATAGTGCTACCGGCTTCGTGGTTCACACTACAACACACGTACCTTAGTGCTACCGGCTCTGTGGTTCACACTACAATACACGTACCATGATGCCACCGGCTTCTTGGTTCGCATCATAGCACACCCGCACATACTATGGCACTACCGGCTCCGTGGATCATGCCATAGCATACAAATAAATACATTATATACATACACTTATAATTATTCCACTCACATTGTATCCAAAACGAAGGTAAGCCGACAAGCTCTTCAACTGTCAATGAAATCACCTATTACATTAACATAAAATCAACACTTTTCTAAATGGGACTCTCAACCCGCCCAAATAGACACCTAGTGCAAATGTTCACCCTTTGCACTCACAACGCCAAATCATAGGCCTAAATCACCAATAATCACTAAAACTAGTGACCATGGCATTAAATCACCAAACTACACACCACTAGGTCGTACAAAACTCGTTTGACCCATTTCAAGGTCAACACACCCATTTGGGTCATCCGCAACCCAAATAACACCCATTTACCCAAACACAAAGTGTGCTAGTGATTTAACTAACCATTCAAGACCCATAAATACCAATTATCACTTTAAAACCCTAGGTTAGTCGTCCTTGGGTTCTTATGACTCAGTCATACCCAAAAACCCCCCAAATTGCCAACAAATGGGTTTTATGTTCACCCTTAACCCAAACCCTAACCCTTAAACAATTCAAAGTAAAGAAAATCAAGGTTAAGACATACCACCACAATCAAAACGTAGCTAGTGACTAGATGAACAACTTTAATACACGCGCTAGGACCCGAATCAAGTTTCTTCCTCCTTGATTTGAGCTTTCTCACACTAGAAACCTTTCTCTCTCTAAAATTGAAGTGGTAGGGATAAGGTTGGTGGAAAGGGAGTAAATGACACTCCTAAAACTGATCTTGTGGCCTTAAACCCGTCCATGTGTGAAAATACCAAAATGCCCCTCATTTAATTAAATAAAACAAAAGGATTTTCTCCAGACGCTAGCCGCGCCGCAGCCCAACACCGAATCTGAAAACTGCCAGCATCAAAATATATACAATATGTACATTTTGGCGCGACCTTACTTTCATAGTGTTATATTAATCCCAACACTTACTTTCAAATTCTTATCTTTGTGAGTTTACATAGTGTTATATTAATCCTTAGAATTGTCTTAGGATTGTCATCACTGAAAAGGGAGAGTCTTTTTACTTTGTAATTAGAAGCATATGCTAGTTTAGCTATCATCTTCCTTAAAGGGAACTAGGGAGTTGATTAATCTCATTGGGGATTAATACTTGTCCAAGGTGAAGACAAGTTGAACTAAGTTGGAGGTAATCCTTTAAAGGGATAGAAGTATTAGGTTTGTTGTCTAAGGTGAAGTACAAGGCTTGTAAATCGGATTTCCCCGGATTTGGAGAAAAGTGCTTAGTGAAGCAAAAATCCCGATTAGTGAATCGGGGAGTGGATTAAGGTGGATTAGTTAACATCCACCCGAACCACTATAAATCCTTGTGTTTATGTTCTTTACTTTACATTCTGCATTATTACAAACATAAACACACCACACATTGGTTTGAGTTGATTAATGTGATCAAGTATTGTTCAAATCTTATTGATCATTGAAAAAGTTTTAAAATTCATATTAAGTAACCATTCACCCCTCTCTAGTTACTTACAGGGGAGGTCAAGAGTTCGACCCCCGTTGGCTACATATTAACCCACAATTTCATCCCTTCCATGAAGTTCTACCCATGGCACCTTTCCCACATTGCATTGGGAGGGTAAAGGGGATGGGATTTTACAGTCCATGCCTTGTATTTGGTGCGGGTTTCCTCCTGGGCACGCAGTTGGGGGAGGGTATAACTGTGTAGGAGATGAACGCGTGGGTGCTTAAGTCCCTCCTGGGTGACCCTAACAGATGTCCAAAAAAACTTGCAATATCACCATAAAATTAGTTAACGTAATGGTTTAAATCAAAGTAATTAGATCTTAGGGAATAGATTCTAAGTAAATGCCTTTATTTCTTCTGAATTTTTGTCGTTTATTTTGGGTTCATCAGTGTATTTACTCTAAAATCAAAAACTCCCCAATTTTATTTAGGATAATTATTAGTTTTAATTCTCAAAACTACTGCTCCCTATGGAACGAACTGGTCGATTTACTTACTAGCTACTGCACGATCAGGTTTTAGTTGCCTATTTTGTGTAAAGTTTTTGAGTCAATTTGTCTAGTATTTAATAAGTTAGATTTTACACACATTCACTGATTCTTCTGCTTTCAAACACCACGAGGAAAGAGATTCTTGATCAGATTGAGTAATGTGACGAGTTCGAAGAATGTCTCTTATAGGAATGCTTCCTTGAATTTCCAACCAATGAAAATTAGCTATTTTAGAATGGACGAGGTTTTTCCATACGATCTTGGCCCAACTAATAGGGGGATCAGAATTAAGGTTTAGCAAGATATGAACACCGTGAGCTACTAAATATACCTCGTCGTTAGCAGGAACCCAAACTACCTTGTCCCGAACATTTACGTCGAGGGAAAAACTACTGAAAGCACAGATCAACTCGCTTGCTTGATCGGATTTAAACTCTTGGATAGGACAACTATTCACAGATTCCATAAAGAAGTTGAGAATGAGCCATTAGATGACTCAACAAACTGCGCTCCAATGCCATTTTGACTAATACATGCTCTAAATAATTCGGGATATTTGTCTTTTAACAGGAAGTTGCCGATCCAAGAATCCCACCAAAATCAAACTTGCAATCCATCCCCAAGTTTCCATTTCCAGTGTTGCGGCCCAATTACCATCGACATGCCATCCTCGTTTTGAAGAGTTACCAAATCGTTCCATAAATGTTACAATTTTGTAGTGCTTAAGGAAGATACATGGCTAGACATCAACTTCCCTTTGAAGGAGGATCCGAAAGAGTAAAGACATTAGAATTCCATAATGTACTCTTGTTCGAATTCATTTTAGACCACCAAGAGGCTAGTAATGCGAGATTCTTTATTCCGGGGGGGGGGGGGGGGGGGGGGCGGCGACGCCTTACCAGCCTAGCTCTTCAGGCTTACACACTTTTGACCACTTGACTAGGCATAATTTCTTCTTTGAAGAGTCGCCACCCCAAAGGAAGTTCCTACGTAACGCATCTAGGTGTTTGATGATGGAGATCGCGGATTTAGAAATAGCCATGTAATGTATTGGTAATTTAGAAAGGACCGTGTTCACCATAACAACACGGCCACCTAAAGATAACACGTTTCTCTTCAACCGGATAGTTTCTTCTTGAATTTTTTGATCACCGGAGACCACGTGGATTTTCGCCTTCCTATTATACTAATAGGAAATAGGAATGCCAAGATAATCAATTGGAAATGAACCTACTTTGCAACCAAAAGACTCAGCGAGCGAAGCAAGTAGAGGAGCCGAAACATTCACCCCATATAATGTAGATTTTGAAGGCTTCATTTCAAGACTCGAGAATTGGTGGAATAAATCTAAGACACCCTTGATGCGTAGTAAATCCTGAGAGGACGGGTAAGCAAATATAATCGTGTCGTCAGTAAATTGTGAGTGATTAGTACGGGAATCTTCGCTAAATTTGATACCTTTCAGTACGCCGTCATTCAAGTCTTCTGTTAACATTTTGCTAAGAACTTCTGTCACTAAAATAAATAAGTAGAAAGACAATGGATCTCCTTGCCTTAATCCTCGTTTCGTTACGCTTTCTTTTGAAGGAGACCCGTTTAATAAAATCGAAAAATGAACATCCGAAATACAGGTTTCGTTCCACTGAATAAATTTGGGCCGAAAGCCCATTTGAGCTAAGACTTCAAGCAAGAACGAGTGGCTGAAAGCCCATTTGAGCTAAGACTTCAAGCAAGAACGAATGTGTGACAAATTACCTCTCATCCTCGTAATTAATACGGAGTAAATAATATTAGTGATAGTAATCGATACAATTATTGTCAAATTACCTTCCTGTTGCCACCTCACAAAATTTCTTTTTGGAAGGTGCTAGGTACTGATCACAAACGCACATAAACTCAACACTATAAAGTGTAAAAACTAAAATTCATTTCAATTTCTCAGTTTCAAGTATAAATCCCCCGAAAGTATCAAAAACCCTTTCAAGATTTCTTGAAAAACATTCAATCGTTGAAGCAACCGCAATGAATATATTCTGCTAATGAAGAGTGTGTCAAATTAATGCAAAAGGTGAAGTGTCATTTGCCTAAGCTAAAATTCTTAAACTTCATCTCTACAATTCCCAATATTAGCTAGAATATTAAATTCAAGTGGGTTTCTTGTAATTTCAACTAATCATAATTTGAATTGCTTGTTTATTGGGTTATTTGAATTGAATTGGGTATTGATCCAAGAGCACTCTACCCAAATTAATATCATTTCTTAACCACACCCTTGACAAACAGACACCTAAGTTTTCTTCAACAAAACCCTTAAGATCTTTGTAGCATTTCATATCTTGTAACATGCGCTCTATTAAAATCAAACCCCTTATTAGACAAAATGTATCATCTTTTTCTCCTAGTAGCCATAAACCTAACCCGAATGTAATTTTAGCTAGAAACGTAGTAATTGTGTTGGGTGTTATATTATTCATTTTTATTTTACTTCACTTTGTTGTAAGTTGTTTCATCAAGAAAAAAAGGTTATCAAATTCCCATCAACAATCTTCAAGATTTCAAGAAACTGGTGATGCTGATGTTACTTATGAGAGACAATTACAACAGCTTTTCAATTTACATGATTCTGGTTTAGATCAAGCTTTCATTGATGTTCTCCCAGTGTTTCATTACAAAGAATTAATGGGTTTAAAGGAGCCTTTTGATTGTGTTGTTTGCCTTTGTGAATTTTCTCAACATGATAAGCTTAGATTGCTTCCTTTATGCAGTCATGCTTTTCATATTCATTGTATAGATACATGGCTGCTTTCAAATTCAACTTGTCCTTTATGTAGAGGAACCCTTTTTACTCCTGGTTTTTCAGTTGAGAATCCAGTTTTTGATATCCATTTTGATGATTTAATGGAAGAAAATTCAGGGGTTGAAACAAGGGTGTTATCAGTTAGACTTGGTAAATTTAGAGCCACAAATAATGGTGTTAAAAAGGAAGAAAAAGAAGTAGGGGAGACTAGCAATAGTAATCTTGATGCAAGAAGGTGTTTTTCAATGGGGTCTTATGAATATGTGGTTGCAAACTCAGAGTTACAAGTGACATTTTGTCCTAATAATAAGGGAAATAGTTCAATTGATGGTGGTAGTGATGGAAAGAAATTAAGCAAATCAAGTAAAGGTGAAAGCTTTTCTGTTTCCAAGATTTGGCTTTGGTCAAAGAAAGATCAACATAAGTTTCAAGAATCATCAGCTCCATATGATTGATTCATTGGTTTATGTAAGTTTAGTTTAGCATATGGTAGTAATATTCAGTTTTTATCATTAGATTACGTCACTGCTTAAAGTGACTTATATGTAAATCACGCAAAGAGTGTTGTACAATGACTGAATATGAAACATGAGCTATTTAAGTAATTTTTTATTTTTTTTTTAATTGTGAAAATGTTACAATTTAATTGATGATGAATCTTCTAGTTGTAAAAATTAAACAGATCTATAAGAACAATCACGATCTCAACCAATATTCACAATCACAAAGTCGATTACAGCAATATGAAGAATCAGTTTAATCTGATTCAACTCTAAACAATCTCACAAATACAGAAAACTACAATCACAATATGTGATTGAATATTAAGATCAAAAGAATTAAAACTGAACAATCTCAAGATTAAGGTTTGAAGAATGAAAGAAAACAATGATCAACCTTAGCACACGATCAGAAATATATGGGAAAGCAAGCCTTGAGCCCAAAGCAACAAATAAGCTCAATCTGCTACCAGTGTCCAATAAGCTGCAACAAGAATTGCTTTGTCCATAATAAACCCCTTTACTTAGAGAATACTTGTACTGCAAATCCTTTCCAGTTAACTTGTTAACCGGCATTTACTAGAATCCAAAGAATAAGAAAAGAACAATAGATATTAAAAATAAGCTTGTATAAATTTAACATTACCCCTCAAGCTTATTTTTAAATAAGTCAATAAGTCCCAATCATTCAACCAAAAAATGATGTTGTCTTATGCTAAGACCTTTAGTTAAAATGTCAGCTAATTGATTTTGAGAATCAACCCTTTCAGTTTTTATAACACCAGTGCAAACTTTATCTCTTATAAAATGTACATCTATATCAAAATGTTTGGTTCTTTCATGGAAAACAGGGTTTGAAGCAATCTGCATAGCAGAATTATTATCACATTAAAGATCAACAGGTAAATTGATCTTAATGTTAAGATCATGAAGTAAATTTTTTAACCAAATAATTTTACAAGCAGTTGTTGCCATGGCCCTATATTCTGCTTCAGCAGAGGACCTGGAAATATCAACTTGTTTTTTACTTTTTCAAGAAACTAAGGATCCACAAAAATAGACAAAATATCCAGTGACTGATTTTCTATTCAATTTACATTTCCCCCAGTCTGAATCAGAATATGCACATAAAGAAAAATCATTGCCTTTCATCAAGTGTAAACCCTTCCCAGGAGAGCCCTTAAGATATCTTAAAACTCTAAAAGCAAGGTTCAAATGAGATTGCAATGGAGCATGCATATATTGACTAAGAACATGAACAACAAAAGAAATATCAGGTCTGGTTAAAGTCAAATAAATCAATCTTCCAACCAACTTTTGATATTCAGTTAAGTTGGAAATTAAATGATCCTTTTCACTTGGTTCACAAGCAACACACAGATTTGGTTCAATTGGAGAACCAATTGGCTTAACTCCTACATAACCATAATCATTTAAAAGTTTTAAACAATACTTTCTTTGAGACAAACAAACACTTTGATTTGTGTTTAAAATTTCAATGCCAAGAAAATATTTCAATTCCTAAATCTTTTATCATGAATTTAGATTTTAGAAAAGTTTTAAACATTTCTATTTCAGACACATTATTCCCTGTAATAACAATATCATCCACATAAACAAGTAAAGCAATAAACACACACCACAGTTTTCACATATAAAGAATAATCACTTTTACTTTGAGTAAAACCATTTTCAAACAAAGCAGAATTTAACTTTTCATTCCATTGTGTTGGTGCTTGTTTTAGACCATAAAGAGATTTAGTTAACTTGCATACTTTATTCTTTTTATCAGAATTAGAATAGTAACCTTGAGGAAGTGTCATATACACTTCATCATTTAAGTCACCATAAAGAAAAGCATTGTTAATATCAAGTTGAAAAAGAGGACAATTATTCTGCACTGCAATTGTAATTAAACATCTAACAGTAACATGTTTGACAACAGGAGAGAATGTTTTATCTTAATCTATTCCTTCCTTTTGACTATATCCTTTAGCAACAAGTCTAACTTTATATCTTTCAATTTCACAATTAGATTTATACTTAATCCTATATATCCATTTACAACCAACAGGTGTTCAATTAGGTGGAAAATAAGTAATAATCCAGGTGTTACTCCTATTAAGAGCTTCAATTTCAGTATTCATAGCTTCAACCCAGTTTGGATCTTTAACAGCTTGATCATAATTTTTAGGTTCATAACTTTTGTTCAGATTAGAAATAAAGCACAAATTGTTAGAATTCAGATTAGAATAGTTCGCAACTCTATTTATACTATACTTAACTTTATCATCAACAATAAAATCATCAAATTTTTTAGGAAAAACAGTGCTTCTGGTAGATCTCCTTAGATTATCAAATGAACTTGTATTTTGTAAATTTAAAGAGTTGCCCTCAGAATGAGAATTTTGTTCACTTTCATGAGTTGCTGTAGGACTATGCTCATTAGGATTATCACTACTACCATGTTCATGAGTTGCTGTAGGATCATAATCATGATCACTGCTGCCATCACCATCACTATTAGACCTCTCTTCATCATAGGGACTTGAAGTGTCATTGGTTCTTAAAAATATTTGATCAAAGAAATTCATTCTATATAAATCATTATCATTTTGTTTTTCATCAACAGTTTTCAATTTTAAAGGAGAAACAGTTTCATAAAATTTCACATCTCAGGAAAAAAAGACACTTTTATCATCTAAACTGTAAAGTTTATAACCCTTTTTGACACTAGAAAAACCAATTAAAATACATTTAATAGACCTGCTACTAAATTTATCAGAAGGATTAAGAACAGTTGAAAAACACAAGCACCAAAGCACTTAATATATGAGAGGTTAGGTTCAGTTTTGAAAATAAGTTCATAAGGAGATTTTCCATTTAGCACAGCAGTAGGAGTCCTATTAATCAAATAACAAGCATTTAGAACACATTCAGACCACATATTTAAAGGTAATCCCCCCTGAAATATTAAGGCTCTTGCAACATTTAGTAAGTACCTATGTGCCTTTCAACAACCCCATTTTGTTGAGGTGTGTATGCACAAGTAGTTTGATGAACAATGCCTTTTGTTTTCAAAAAATCAGTCATTTTATTGTTAAGAAATTCAATTCCATTGTCAGACCTAATGATTTTAATCCTTTTAGTAAACTGATTTTCAAGAAGTTGAACAAAACTAAACACATTATCATACACATCTTCTTTACTTTTAAGAATATAGATCTAGACAGCCCTAGAGTAATCATCAACAATGGTTAAGAAATATTTAAAACCTTCTCTACTCTGAATTTTAAAAGGACCCCAAAAATCAAGATGAATTAATTCACCAAGACTTGTAGTTTTTTGTTCACTTAAAGGAAAAGGTAATCTAGTTTGCTTAGCCTTATGACAAATTTCACAAGGTTCAGTATTTAAATCATCTTTGAAAGAAAGTTTAGTTTTAAGAACATTGAGAACTTTGTCTGAAGGATGACCAAGTCTAGCATGCCAAAGTTTGCCAGAAGCATAATTACTCACACAATTATTAGCAGTAAAAGAAGGATCATCAGTATTATCAAAAAAAAATAATCCTCCATCTTGTCTACCAGTCCCTTTTATTTTCAAGTCCTTCAAATCCTGAATATAACACTTTTTATCATCAAACCTGATACTAATTTTATTATCTCTAGACAATTTATAAACAGATATAAGACTAGCACAATATTCAGGCACAACAAGAACATCAAAAAGTGTTATATGATTATTAATTTTCAGATTTCCAATACTTTTAATTAAAGCTTGAGTTCCATTTGGATGTTCAACAGTTAACTTTAAATCAGAAATATTGACCAAGTTAAACAAACCTTTTTCAGAAAAAGTCATGTGTTGATTTGCTCCAGAATCAATTACCCATCAGTTAAACACATGTTTTGACTCAAGATTGGAAGCACTAAAGAATTTATTAAAGTTTAAATTAAATTTCACACTACAATTGAAAAAAGTACCTACCATATTAGCCTGAGTATTAACAGTATCATGTGATTCATTTATAAGACTGAGAAGCTTCATCATCAGTTCATTTGAAAAAGAGAGAGGAGAAGAACTAGTACTTGCTTCTTTAGAAGCAGTACTATTATTAGAAACACTTTTAAAATAGTTTTGATACCCCTGATTTGGTTTATAATTATTGTTAGTATTGAAGTTCTTCTTAAACCCAGGTGGATATTGATAATGCTAAAAACGAACATATATTTCATAGCATTATCTTTCAAGAAAGACAAGCTTTTAGTTGCAATTGTTCTATTTCCAAGTGATTATCGTTTAAATAATAAAAGGTGAAGACAAAAGACAGATTCGGTGATTTGAAAACGCAAACGACCAAAACGCTAAAAAGTACAAAGTACAATCCAAGTGGTTCAAATTATTGCTGAGAAACGTCTAAAAGTTACAAGAGTACGAGCCGCGAAACGCAAAGTACAAGATATTAAATCGTACGAAAGGACGTTCGAAAATCCGGAACCGGGACATGAACCAACTATCAACGCGCGACGCAATGGATCGAAAAATACAAGTCAACTATGCAAATGAATATAATATAATATATATATAATTATATAAAATTATATATATTATATTATATTATTAAAAACCGTCGGCAAACTAGCAAACAAAGTGATGGCTGCTGATCCAGCTGGCCATGCGATCGTATGGCCTGGAGGAACAAACTCCATGCGATCGCTTGGAGTGAAAAGTGTGCCCAGGTCTATAAATTCAGCAATTTTCGGACGAGTTTAACACACCATATTTCTCTGATATCTCAACTCTCTCAATTATATATGTTTTATAATTATAATTTTAATATTAAGTTAATAATAATAAGGTTATAGTGGCGAATGTTTTAAATTTGTAAGTCGAAACTCTGTCAGTGTAACCTACGCGATTAATACTCATTGTAAGTTATGTTCAACCTTTTTAAATTAATGTCTCGTAGCTAAGTTATTATTATGTTTTTTATTTAAGCTGAAGTAATCGTGATGTTGGACTAAATATTAAGACGAGGTTATTGGGCTTTGGACCATAATTGGGGTTTGGACAAAAGACCGACACTTATGGAAATTGGACTATGGGCTATTAATGGGCTTTATATTTGTTTAACTGAATGATAGTTCATTAATTTAATATAGAGATTTACAATTTGATGTATCTATTAATAACCACATACACTCGATCGGATACGATGGGCGAGATATTAAGAAATACTAATAATCGTTCATTTAACTGGACACGGGAATGGATTAATAGTCAATGGTGTGATGACCCGGAAATTTCTGACCAAATTTAAACTTAATCTTTGTATGATTAACATTTTCGACACGATAAGCAAAGTCTGTAAAACTGAATCTCAAAATTTTTGAACTACTTTTATATATTTAAATACCCTTCGGTTATTTTCGACGATTCGAGAACAATTATATTTAAATAGATACATATATA